>NW_010267493.1:10848-24593 GCF_000690775.1 Eurypyga helias
TAGCCTCATAGGCTATATTCTTGATTTGTGCAAGGCTATGTTTTGGATTTGTGCTGAGAATATTTACAACACACACTAATGCTTTTGTTTGTTGTTAAGGAATGTTTATACTAACTCAAGAACTTATATTCAGTTTCTCATACTGCACCTGTGTTCCCAGTTGCTTCTCTACGAGAAGCTGAGAGGTGCTACAGTCTGGATAGCCTCATAGGCTATATTCTTGATTTGTGCAAGGCTATGTTTTGGATTTGTGCTGAGAATATTTACAACACACACTAATGCTTTTGTTTGTTGTTAAGGAATGTTTATACTAACTCAAGAACTTATATTCAGTTTCTCATACTGCACCTGTGTTCCCAGTTGCTTCTCTACGAGAAGCTGAGAGGTGCTACAGTCTGGATAGCTAACCCAAACTGACCAAAGTGTATTTCATTCCATAAAATATCATGCATGGAATAACCACACTTCCAGCTGTGGGGGTTTGGGTTGCTGCCTTGCCCATCATAGGCGTTGGAGTAGCTGCAGGGGTAGACTAGCGGTGAAGGGTGGAGAGGCTGCATTGCTCATCACAGGGGTTCGGGTAGCTGCACAGTGCCTGCATTCAGACCGAGCATCGGTAACAGACGGGCCAGCATTTCCAAATAGTTTTTTAACTTCAAGCCAGATCTGGAAAATGTTCAGAAGTGTGCCAATCCCTAGCAATAGGACAGTCCAAGAACATGAAAAATTTCCAAAATACTCATTCACTGTTGCCCTTGTCCCATTAGAAAAGGGAAAGAACTGGGACAATTTCTTCTCTATAGATTGGTTCTCCAAGAAGAGGTGAAAGGTGTAATTAAGGAAAGTCTCCAGGAGATGGCTCACGAAGTTTTGGGGTGTTGGCAATACAGAATACAGATACCGGATTTCTCCCACTACCAGTATTACACTGACCAGCTGAACAAGACCCTTCAACCAGCTTCAAGCATTCATAATCAGCATAACAAGGAACACATAGGACAATAAAACCCACAGTTCTGATAACAACTCTAAGAGCAAAGAACTCAACATCCTGACCAGCCACCACCAAATCATTACAATGAATACTTACAACAATTCCAGTTTAACGCACAGTAATCAGCTCTGTTGTTATCTCAACCTTTCAAGCCCCACATTGGGTGCTAAAAAGGACTGTGATGGTTTAATCCCAGTCAGCAATCTAAGTACCACAATCATCTCTTTCCCCCATCCTCCAGTGAAGGAGGATAATCAGAGGAAAAGACAAGGAAACCCATAGGTTGAGATAAGAACAATTTCATAATCTAAAAGAATAAAATAACTATATTAATAATACTAACAATACCAATAATCCTAACAATACTACTACTAATAATATTACTATTAATAACATGTAATGAAAATAATACTACCACTACTACTAATAATATATAATGAAAATAATGGAAAATTAAAAAAAAAATTATACAACCATTCAGTACCTGACAACTGATCCCCAGCCAGGTCCAGAGTAGTGAGAACCAGAGCCAAAGAGAGGGAAAGTCAGAGCTTGGCCAAGCCTAAGAGAGAGAGATTGTGCCAGCAGCAGAGTAAGCCCCAATGAGACAGAGAGAGAGAGAGAGCGCACTAACATGGCACCCAGCCCATGCCCAACTTATATATTGAGAATGATGTAAATGGAATGAGGAGGCAGAAGGAGGTGAGCAAGATGGTACTCACATTATTGGCTGGAATAAAACCACAACATCATCCTAGAGGAACCTCACTGAACATAAATAAATAACATGTCAGGTTACACTAGGAAAAACAAATGAACAAAAAACCAACCATCTCCCCCTCAAAAAAAAAACCCTAAAGAGGTTGTGGGGGTTTTTTTGTTTTTTTTTTTTTGTTTGTTTGTTTGTTTGTTTGTTTGTTTTTAAAGAGAAATATCAAGTAATCTAGTATGGAAGATGAACCAAGGTGTTAATACAGACCAACTGGACCATGGAAAGTACAGAGATAACAGGACAGAAGGAAACAAAATCAAGAATGTAGAGTGCCAGAAAATTATCTAGATACTTAAGAAATTAAGCTTAAGCACAATTCTGGCACTTAAGAACACATGGTGTCATCTTCAAGCACGTGGTGTCATCTCCAGAATTCCTCTCTAGAACTATCCAGACTGCCTGTATCTATTTCCAGATTTCAGGAAATCCAAATCAGTATTCTGCATGAACCCAACTGGATTTATCAAATCCATTTGAATTCTTGACCTAAATATTGTAAAGGTCAAAATTTTAGAGATGCAGTCAGAGAGAAAAAGAGCTTTCCCTTATAGGTAATATTCTCTTAGTTAGGGTATTCCTCATAGACAAAAGGAGAGGGAGTTTAATACTTTTCTCAGCCTTAGGAAGTTTCAAAACAAACTACTTCAGGAAGATCCTAATCAAAAGGAATACTCTTGTTCAAAATGTGACCCTGTGTTGAAAGAATTCTAAATATTTCTGTTCAGATGGAAACCACAAGATGCACAATTCTGCACAGAGCACAGCAGGCAAAAATCCAAGCATATACGTAGAAAGCAAATTTAGATTAAAGAGTGCTGAACAAAAATCCACTTTGACTTAATAATACGCAGTCATTGCTTTAAAATGGTTTTTAAGCCGTACCCTTTATAGTCTTTCAGAAGTACCTATTACTGCGTACATGCAAAGCAAGTAAGTGCAGAAAAGATTAAAAACATCATCCTTACAAAAGCCGTTCCATTTTTGCCTAGTTTTCTACAAACTATTTAGTGGAGAAAAGGCTGAGTTCTGATCCCAGTTCTGATATTTTCTACAATGCCCTTTTTTAAGCCAAAATCCAGCAGCTGTATTTATCACTGGAAAATCAGAGCGCGGTCAGACACTGTAATCATGCAGCTGAGCTAATGGTTCCGCTGCATAAAAAGGGCTATGGGTAATGTATTAAAGAGTCACTATGGGTTTGCAATACGAAGTCAGATGAGATTGTTCAAATCAAATCATAGGAAGAAATCCTTTATCAACTAATTCAAATCTTTCCAGGCTTCAAATATTTTCCAGTAACTCCTTTCCCTGTTGAGCTTTTGAAGCCTTCACATCTCAATCATTCCTGCAAATAGAAGGCATCTGATTTTCTCACTTTAGTCTATTGAGACCACTGTCAGGCATATGGCCCACAGGATTCAGGCCCCAAAACAGATGTACCAGAATAATGGAAAAGGTTTTTTTCATAATATTGCCAGTAGACTGGAAGGGAGGCAAACTGCAATATAGAGATGTTCTGATGTGATTTTCAGCCGAGTTTTGCAGATTGTGTTTATACACTATGGGTAAGTTTCATGCAAACTATTACACTTTTGGAAGACTATCTGAAATGAGATTGGGAGTGTAATTTTGTTCCTATTGCTAATTGAGATGACGCAAGACCAATCTTTCAGTTCTTGTGTCTCAGCACACTCGAGCAATCTCATACTCAGGCCATAAGAGTGTGAACCTACATTAAACATGCCCTGATCTGCTAATGTACCTCACTGACGTCAGTTTGAAAAGGTAAAGATGACACCATTAAGACTGGCAATCTTCAAAGAGACTAAACATTACAGAGCAGAGCAGAGGGATTCAGTAAACTAGCAAATCTGTCACCCAGAGACACCTCGTTCTTGCTCTGGTTATCGCAGGCAAACACGTTCTGCAGGATGTGTATGAAGAGGAAGAGTGAAGTCAATAAAGCACTCTGAAACTCTCTGAGCAGGGTATATAAAGAAGCCCTTTCTTTAGTAAATGCCAATGGGTCTAACGTTCAATTTGTTCATGTCCCCCAATTTATTAATTGTTTTCTTTACTGAAGATGATACTACCAGCAAGCCCAGTGCAAAAGCCGCATGACTGTTTCTGGGTAAAAAAAGAGTGATTCATAAGAAGTGCCTAAGTACTCACTTTCCATAGTGAATAATTTAGGAAAGATGTCTCCTTAAGATTCTCAGGTGGCATAGGAATCCTGGATTACAATTTCTGTGCTTCAACATAGATAAATGGGATAGCTTGTAAGGCTCTATCTACAGAAAGATAAGGTTAGAAAAAATACTCTAAGTTAGTAAAAGTAAATAAAAAATAAGAACATGTGCTATCTTCTCAGTGAACCCAGATACCTACTGGGTGAAGGAGAGTAGAGCCATTAGCATTATTTGTTCATCATTATCACTTATGAGGAGGTACATCAATGTGTGTCTATATATTTAAGCCCTGTGGTTTTAGTGCTTGAAAACAGCTGCAAAATATGGCTGAGTTTCATAACAGACTCCTGGAAAAGATCAGCCCTTGGCAGTAGAATGAGCTGTTACCAAAAGAAGTTTGAAAAGGCAGTCATTAAGGAAAATGTCAGTTCTAAATTTATTTTCCCTGCTTCTTTCTTCTTTGTCATCTGCTATGAAATGGCCCCCAATGACTTTGGCATTTTAATTTAATCTGGACTCAGATGTGAGCAACAAGTCTTTCAGAGCACTGTCATGGCAAGAACTTCTGCCCATTTGGGACTGGGTAAGAAATATTATGTAATTCCAGGATGTATGCGGTTTTGTACCAAGGCATTTTCTTTATAGAAAGATTTGCAGCATACTAAGAAATAAATTCAGTTGAACATGATGACATATATACCACTGAGGTCAGTCACTGAGTGGAAGAAACACTGGAGAAGGCATGTGTCTAATCCACAAATATCAAAAGGAAGAGGTCACCACCTGAGACTAGACTGGTCTCAAGATATCTAGGTTCAATGCTGTGCATTTACACAGACTTTCAGGTAATGATATCCAGAGGTTAACTGCTGGATAATTCCTTCCATTCACTAGAACTTATGTCCTACTCTATTTAACTATTAGCCCTCTCTTATTAGTGAGACTAATAAGTTATTCTACTGTCAGAAGGATTTTTTGTTCAACCACCACATCTACAGAACCACAAAAACTTCTAAATATTGCTCTATCCAGCGTGGTTTCCTCAGGCTGCATCTGTTTTTCTCAAGGACTTTATGCAACTCAGGTTTTCCACAGGGCACCAGGAGAGACAAAGAACAACTGTAAGCCCAAAAGGCAGCTGACAGGCAGTTTTTGCTGTTTCTGATACTGCAACTATATAGACTGCAGATGGGAACTCCAGAATCTTTATCATTAACAATGTAAAGGAGAGATCACACTGCCTAATAAGGTTTATTCATCTATTAATTCAGGCCTCTGTACAAATATAGACATTTATTTAGATAGCTCTATATTAATATGTATTGATAAACATATTTTACTGTTGTATGGCACCTGTGATTATCTAAGCACTGCAGAAATTTAGTTCATCAAGGCTCCTCTGTCCTCTTATGAGAACTATTTTTGCAATTTCCAAGGAGCCTTAAACAGCAACTCAGAGCAGCACAACCACAAAGCTCAAGAGCCCCATGTTTTGGAATGTTCACAGCTAAAAAGTCATCCAAATGTTCTCAGTGTTTACAGTTCACCACATTAAAACTATAGATTAGATGCAAATGTGCCTAAATTTAGACAACATCCATTCTTGTTTATAATTTCCATTTTAGAAAAATGCAACAAAATGTAACAAAAAGTAATCACAACAAATAACTACACATCTAACTTTAATTTTAGGTGACATTAATATCACTCTTACTAGTATATCTCTTGATGTTTGCTGTGATTTAGGTGTCTATCATAAGGCTAGCTATTGATCCATCACATTAACAAAGTAGATGCTGAAGACTCATTTATTGCTCAAAGAATGAATTTCCTGAGGGACTCGCATCATATGTAATATTCCAATCAACCAGAAAAAATAAATCACCAAACAGAACAGGACTGAGTTCAAATCCAAAAGTTTCAGGAGTTTGCTTCAGGCCACCATAAAGATTGATGCTACCCAGAAACCTGAGCTTTGTCACAGTCCTGAAAGAAGTTTAGAGCTTATACCTAAATATTTTGAAATTCTCCTAATGAGGGTGAACAGTGAAGTGCAAAGCCAAAGTACATTAACAGTTTTATGAGAACAGTCTGTTGAAAAGCAAAAAAGTTTCACAAATGTTTTCCACGGCCCCTCATGCATTTCTAATGTAACAAGCTGAAGACGGCTGATAATCATGAAACTGCAATAAATGTGCCATGAGATAAGTCAAACAGCTTTCCGAAATTCTAATAAAATCTTTTCATAATACATTAGTATATTCTGCCCTGTGGATCTCATTTTTACCTATTAGAGAACTTGTCTGAGATCAGACAAAAGAACTTTTCTACTGGCGTGCTGAGTGGAATTCATTATTAATCATTGTGCTAGGTTAATCTGATTTGAGAAAAAAACTAAAGATGCAGGGGATCCTTTCAAAACGATAACATTTTCCGAGTTAAATTGTATAACAAAAAGAAAATGCCCATCAGAAGAAAACAGAAACATAGGGATTTTTTTTTTTTTCCCAAAAAATATTCTTCCTTACAAACTAAGAAGACAGTATAGATTTGGTTGACTGAAGTGTCCAAGTGACAGCATTGAACTATGTAGCATGTGATGCCTGATACATTTATTCCCCCTCCTTAAGAAAATCAAAAAGGTCTTATGGAACTCTTTTCTGAAAAGACCTAAGAAGCTCCTATTAAGGGTTCTCACACAGAAGAATGAGTAGGGCACTCTTCATAAAAATGAAGATTTGTGTCTTTGGTCCAAATGTTCAAGTATAGTGCTCTTATAACTGTCTGCCGCTTTCAGCCTCAGGCATAGTAAGGGGACCAGCTAAGCTATACAGCTCCCCATGCAGCAATAACTGCTCAGACATTCTATATGTGAAATATTATGTGACCCTTCTTCTGAGATAGATACCAGATTCACTTTGCCCTTCTAACCACCAGCAACCTAAACTGTGGGTTTTATTTAAAGACAAGGCAAACTAAATCCAAAATCAGCTACCCACATTCAAACTGACTATATGCATATTTTCCTAGGGAGGCACACAGGCCTGCACTTTCATGGTACTTTGAAATTTTGCTCCACAGAAAAGAAGGGTGGATTTTCCTTAGAGCTTTGGAACCAAAATCCTGCAAGAAGAGTATGTGAGCAAAGCCCTAGCAAAGAAAGTGGTGTCTAATATCCTCTTTTCAGCACCAGTGTTTAAGCCTCATTGCTTCTGATGCTGCTGTCACAACTCTTATCCAGAAATTAGTGCCACAATGGTGTAGAAAAATGGTTCTTCCTTGGTAAACTTCTGTAAAGACCGAAGCATGGGGAGACAGACTATTTGAGAAAAGTGATACTGCTCACAGACTTACCTGTGGGATTTCTACCCTCTTAAGTGAAAGCTGAATACCAGTCTCGGGTGGTAATTTACTCTTCAAATCTCACGCTCAGTTTAACCAGATTTTGTCCCAGGTGACAATTAAAATCTCAGTAGATTGGCCCAACTATAAATATTACGGACAAAGTTGATAAGGTTTGCTCTACAACTTTATCCTTTTTCTAAGTGTCACTTGAAGTTGCATTCTTCAGTGAGAAAGATGACATCTGTTTCCTGAGTTAATTCCATGTGAGGCTGTCTGCATTAAAGGTTTGGGTAGCTCTCTGTACCAGTTTTGAAGATGGAGAGGAAGATCTCAAATTCAGGCATAACCAAGCAACAGGTTCTGAATTCTTTACTATGACAACAAAGGGAACAAAATTCAGGCATCAAAGCCTTCTAGCTAGTTCTCTTAACAGTACGGAAGGTCATTTTTCCAAACACTTAAACTGTACCTTCAGGCTTTCAGGATAATGTGTGGTGTTGATATTAAGCAAAATCTTATTGCATCAAGGAGCAGTCATTGCTTTTAAAAAGACAGGCACACTCACTTTGCCAGTCACAGCATGGCTGTTAAATAAGTAACCAAAACAAAACTGAGAAAACCTTATCACACAACAGCAAAAACTTCATGTGAAAATGAAGTTTGTAATTAAAATTGACATTTCCCTAGCTCCTGCTTCCACTGGCAGCCACCTTACTGAGGTCTGACAGGTGCTTGCAGGGTTGCCAACCCCCTAGGTTAGTTCTGTGCATCAAGAAGAGTGAGAATAAATTATTCCTGTAAGTGGAATTCTGAATAATTAATTGAAAATGTGGACTATTCAGCCAAAAGAGAAATATATAAAAGCATGCCTCAGATAACCTTCATTGTGGGAAACTAGAACAAGAATGCCTTAAGATTCAGTTTAATTTTATCTGGAATATCTGAGACCTCAAAATTCACCCAAGGCAAAGTCAAAAGGGAAGACTTACGCCAGCAGCCATGTACTAATTCTGCAATGAGAGTCGTGAATAAAGAGTATATTTCAGGGAATAGCAGCAACTTTGCTCAGTATCACAGTACATCTAGATATTCATAAGTAAACAAGCTATCATGGTTTAACATATAATTTACCAGATTTGTTCAAGCTCAGCAGCTTCAGGGTCTAGATATTGAGTTTTCCTTGCAGGCCACATTCATTCTTTTCCCACAACAGTTGTCATATGTTTTTCTAAGTCTAGAGACAAGAGACTGACAGAATTTACTTTACATTTGCAGTCAGATAGCATACCCAGAATGTCAAGGCCACCGTTCATCTCAGAAGAAGTAACTTGATCACTTGTGATGACATGTTTATAACCTGATTCGTGCAAAGCAACACTAGAGGAGAGCAAGTTGAAAGTATAACCTCTCAGAACATGCATAGTGCAGACACTGTCTCCTCTGCAACAACTGTTGCACTCTGTAGATCTGTTCCCACTGAGATGCAGCACTTAATAATTTACAGACAACCTCAGACTCGAGCAGAGAGAGACTTCATCTCCCCTGCATTCCTGACTCCACACACAGCACAGAAGACATGGTGAAACCACCCACAGTAGAGATGCATCCAGCCCATCGGGAGAGTGGCAGCAGCACTCACAGACCTGATTGTCCCTTTAGATACTGTGTCCTGGGCACTAACATGAGAACACCATAGATCTGTCAAACTAAAGGGATTTTTATGCTATGAGCAAATATTTTATAACTGAAGGGGGCCTTTCAGTTGTGCAATCATGGACTCTGCTCAGGTCACACCCTCTCTCCTTCTGTAAGTTGCTGTATCTCTAGGTATTGTGCATATTGTTAAACATTCATACTCATTTGCACGTCTCTGTGTGATCTAGTTCTTTTAAACTCAAAACAATCAGAAAAAAATAGAACCTTCTACTAATACCACCTCTATGGGACCACTGAAAACCCATGATAAATGTTTACAAACTGTATTGCACGCTTGGCCAGAGCAATTGAAAACAATTCAGATTCACAAAAGTAAGAACTTCTGTGGGCCTGGTCTGTCCCATCAGGGCAGTCAGGGTCTGTAGCCAACCTCTTTGTTAAACTTCACTCTCAAAAGAGCAGAACAGTCCTGTAAGCTCGCCTGGGTCTCCCAAAGTGTCAGGCATGTATGACAATTCCAGATATTATTCTTGTCAGCATGCCATGTGGACACAACCTGTGTCCCATTCCTTATCCCAATTTGGACAATCCTAAATCCTGCTCATCTGTAGTCTGGCTGCTTGTGCTGCAGGTCAGGCTGTTCCTAGTTCTGATTGTTGCAGTGATGTTCCATGCTCTTTCTTTTGCTTAAACTTGGCTTTTCCAACTGTTGCTTTTTCTTACCGATCATTCTCTCTTCCTCTCCCCATCTACCCTCCATAGATCAGACCTCTAAATAGATCCTGATAGCTAGAGACCAGCTGGTTATTAAGTATCCGAATTTTCTCCTGTCTCTCTCCTTTTCTCCTTCTCCTCACTTAGTGACTACTGGCCTACCTCTAGGTGTCAGGTAAACTTCAGTGTCTGAGCTCAGCGTAGAGCTGGACATCACTGTTCACATCCCACCGTATAATTAATACATTGGTTTAGCTCTTAAACAAGGACTTTCCTTCTTCTAGGAGGCTAAGTATTAGTAATAAAGATAACAGCAAGTCAGTGTCTCTAACATTTGTCAATTTTTATTAGATATTGCAGACACACACACTAAATTTTAGTCATATTAACCACAGGCTCAGTTTAATCAAAGTTTAATGCAATCTCAAGGCTCAGCTCTCCTTTCAAATCCACAGTCCCCTCCTGACTCTGCCAGTCAGTGAAATATTTTATCTCCTATGTTCTCAGCTCCTTGCTTGGTCCCACAACTGAAAGAGTTCCTTCAGCTGTGAATTACCACCTCAC
Source organism: Eurypyga helias (assembly GCF_000690775.1). Taxonomy (NCBI): domain Eukaryota; kingdom Metazoa; phylum Chordata; class Aves; order Eurypygiformes; family Eurypygidae; genus Eurypyga; species Eurypyga helias. The sequence continues at coordinate 21,083 of NW_010267493.1, forward strand.
TGTCTCTACCCTCCTGCTGTTCAGGGCCACATCACAAGCTGCCTCCCACTCTTTCTCCAGACACATATCTGTGTGTGGCCCAGGCTCTGGCTGCACACAATGCTGGACCAACCAAGCACCCTGTATATGTTGTGGCTCCCTCTTTCCTTTTGCCCTGCTCCTCCCTTTCCTCAGCCCTAAATAATCTTAGGCCCCCCTCTCCTCCTGGCTACATAATTTAACATCCAACCATTTGTGTTGCCTCTGGCACCTGTCAAAACTTTTACTGAACTAATGTAACTCACTAAAAAAGTAGAAAAATATTCAGTATTTCACTAAGCTCATATCCCTCCATTTCAGTGAGGTATATTAACAGAAAATTCTCTGCAGCAGACACAAGGTAATCAGTGGGAGAGCAGATGAGGAGAGTAACAGGGAAGATGGAAGTGTGCAGTGAGACCTTGCTGTTTGGAAAAAAAGGACAGCTTGTTAATTTGTCTCACGGTGTCTGGAGAAGCCATGTCTTTGGACTCAATTTGCCCGTAACAGTACAAGGGAAGCAGCACAGGTGTGGAGCCATGACCAGGAGAAGGGAAAACAGAGCCACTCTTCATGCTGGCAGATGTTTTGCAAAATACCACTCTCAGAGGTAGAAAAATGGACAGGCAGCATGAAACACTTCTCATTTTTCACATTCAAGCTTGCTGTACCATCGTGCTGGCTTCCTAGCTTTCACAACAGCCTCTAAATTTGCTCTCACCTCACCCTTTTGTTTGGTTGGATTCTTGGCTTCCCTAGTTACCTTTGGTTCCTGTACCTGAAAAACTTTTTGCTTTGACCTAGCAAAGCTTACATCATGACAATGACAGCATTTTCCTGCTTAATTCCATCCTCAGATCCAAGCTTCAGTTCACGTACTTGATTTTAGCCCCATCCTAGCCAGTCAGCCTATTTACCCCCAACAAGGTTAAATCTCTCTAATAATCAGACACCTCTGGATGGGTCCCCAGTGGGGTTTGAATGTGACAGCTTGGGAGCTGGCATACTGCCTCAATTAATTTATCTCCAGCTATATACATATGACTTGAATTTCTATGTGAACCAGCCACCACAGGAACAGAGAACCATAATCTGTGAGGACACTTAGTCCTGTTCTGCCCTGTGGGCAAATTAGAAACTGTATCATCTTTCTTCTATTTTCCTTTCCACCCAAAACATTATCTACCTTTTTCTGCTGAGTATTCCTGTCCCTTTTTTTTTTTGCTAGGTTTTTTTTTTTAATAATGACACTTTACTTTTACTCTATTCCCCTTCAAAGTGATTCACAATAGGTTTGTAGGGCACTTCACCATAAGAGATGTCTTTCTGCAGTTTTATTCTCTAAAAAATGCCTTAAAACTTGTCTAAGGCAGGTAAATATTCTACAGGAAAGTGGGTTTCCTAGTATTCTGACTCACGTGGAGATGATATGACATGCTGTATTATAAATCCAGATGTTCCTCTTCCTGCTGTGATATAAGAATTTTTTTGTGAACCTCATTGTTTACACTGGCAACATAAGGGCAGAGAAAAAAGTGAAGAAGCAAGTTTCCAGTCTGTGGCATCAGTCCTCCAATGAAGCAAGTTTTCAACTAAAAATATCTGTGATATTTTGAACTAGAAGGAAGATTCTGTGTGAAGAAAGCTTGAAATCACTATTCACACCTCTTCTGCAAGGTGTTTGCTGCTCAGCAGATATTTTATACAAGATCATCACCGTGGTACTTATAACACCTTGGTCAGGAGAGACTGTCAGGTTAATACTCAAAAAAAGCACATTCTTCTTCTGTACTCTTTACTGTGTAACTGCTTTTAAAGGGCTTCTCAAATAATTAAGGGATGGAACTGTATGACACAGTTGCCTAAGTTGTTAGGGAATATTTTATGTCCTCAGGGATCCCTTCCAGATCTGCAAATCTCTTGTCAGTGAAAGATGGTTTAGCATGTTTGGTTTTTTTTTTTTTTTTTTTAAATCTGGAGCTATGATACAGCTGTACACTGCTGCCTTCCCCTGACAAGGAACAGAACAGAGGCTTAAATACTTTCTGTCTTCCTTTGCACCAAAGTTTCTGTGTCATCTTTAAGTTTGATCTAGGCTTAGTCAGCTTGTGAGTCCACAAAAAAGAGGGAGCAGAAGGGGTGAAAGCAAGCAAATCCCTCTGCCAGACTAGTCTTCTCAACATTTGCACAAGCATTAATCAGCACATTGCTACAAAACAGAACAAATAAAAGCATCATGTTCTTTTGAAAGACTGGTTTAGAGAGTTTTGAACTGACTCAGGCAAACATAACCTCAGGGACTTCTTTGATTTCTACATTGTTCTCCTGATCACACAGTGTGTTGCCAGAATGAGATTTTTTCACTGGTTGTCTTCTTTTTCTTATTGGGCACAGTATTTAGGCAGAAAATCTGTCAGAAAGGAATGGCTGCATATAAATATTATTCTTAGTAAGGCTTTTGATATTATAGCTCAGCGTGTTTGCAATATTGATCACAGCACTTAAATTTGCAATTAAAATGATAATTTCTTTTTCCACTGATTTTTGGACTAATTTTATGTGAAATACAACCTAGGATTGACATAAGTGCAATAAAAATTGCACAGAAAGATCTGTACTGAGTTAATTGTTAAACATATGGTCACATGCCATGGAAGGGGGCAGACAATATGAACCAAGATGTGAACAGGGACATTGAATATCTTTATAAAGACAGAGGCTTTCAATTACTGATACTACTTGCATTTTCATTCACTTCTTTTCACTTTAATTTCCCAATCAATCTTTTTTTCTTTTTATCAGCATTCACATTATCCTACAGTGGTGCAGAGAACTGCTGACTTCAGGATAGAGAAAATCAAGGTGAAGGGAGTTAGAAGTGTGACTCTTGGGATTCTGGAATATCATTTTTATGACACACCAACAAAAATAAGGATGGTAAATGCAAAGAGATAACGTGCAATAATGGCATGGTCAGGGGTATGATATGATCATCATAAATTTTTTGCCATTTCAGCTGCTTAAAGGTTGGATTCATACATGGTTCTCTTCATACTAGTAAATTTAACTGGGAGGTTTTCTTAATGTCTATAAATTTATTCCCTTGCAATCAAAGATCTTGGGTGCACATCAAGATTTTACTTATTACTATATAACATAAATCAAACTCACAGTCAGTGAAGTTTATTTTTTACTACTACATTCTCTAGAATGTTCTCAGACTTTTTCCAACCAAACCTAAAAGGGCACTACTTTCTGATTTTTGTACTTACTCAGTGATGAAGCATATTGGTGACCAATATTGTCTTCCACACCCAATGTACAAGGAATAGGTCACTCTGTTAGAACATTTTCATCATTCTTTATAAAATGAGTTTTTCTTAGACTGTCTTCCCCTTTCTAATCCTTTGGGTTTTTTTAGTTACTCACAACATTATCAATAAACTTACTCATTTACCACACTGATCCACATACCAGTATTTTATTTCCCTTC
>NW_010267493.1:24616-101803 GCF_000690775.1 Eurypyga helias
CTGAATTCAGAATCTGCATCAATAATTGCTTCTCTCCATTTTGTGTATAAAAGGATATTTGAAATGTTCCTCACTGAAATGTCATCCAATTTTTTTGTCTGATCCAATAAAGCTAATTAATAAGTGACACAGTATTGCTGCTATTGCAACATTACTGTATGCTTATACTTGGCAAACATTTAATTTAATTTAAATCAGATGGTAGGATTTTCATTTTTTCTTTTCCTCTATTTTCTAAAAAAAAAAAAAAAACTTACAAATATGTACAATGGTTTTCTTTTCAAGCAGAAAAAATTTTTAAAAAGCAGCAAACCCCCTTTTTAAAAACCCTTTCACATTTCTTAGTGAATAACACAGTACTATAAATACATGAAAATGTATTTAAATCACTCATTTTTATGACAATAAGGTGTCTTTAATATTTTCCAATACTTTTTATTAACAGGAGACTTCATTATGTTATTTTTATTATTACAGTGTACACTGCAATTACATTTACTCATTGTTGATGTTTCACTCATATCTGTTAAATGACTAGAATTTCATTACTCCCTTCATTTTCCCTAACTATCTTAATCTTCTGTTTAGCCCCACTATTTCCTCAGGTGACCTCATTCTAGGAAACACAAAGGAACATGAGAACAATATAGAAATAACCACACAGAATTTTGTATTGATCCTATGTTTTGACAACACCAACCTTCTCTACTCCATAAAAACAGTAATCATCAGTCCTGCATTGTAGGAGGCCTGGATGAAATTAGGAATATGAATGAGAGGTGGGTGCAAGTGCCAATAAAGTAAATAAATGGATAAACTTAAATCACTCCCTATTCACCAAGTTTTTAACTTGGACCAAAACCTACCAAAGGAAACCAACTTGTAGCTGCCAGGTCTGTCAAGATGATAACATGGGATACAGTGCAATCATTTCATGATTTAAATTTAGTTTAGTGAAGCCAAAACCATCTGGTACAAAGGACACTTTGGCAGATTGAGTAGAGTGAGAATACTGTTCTTGTTGTTGTTATGGTCTGATAACAAAGGAAAAATACACATCCAAAGCCATTAAAAAATCATTTGCAGTCTATCTCACAACCAAGTTAGAATAATAAGAGGCAGAGCACTAATTATAATTGTATGGAGTTTCCCAGCAGAGGCATTGCAAACCAACTGCCACTTGTCTGTTCTCAAGTATTTTCGGCATGCAAATAATCTGTAACTGCATTCATTTGTGGCATCTTTTCATTTATGTGACAATATTATTACTTTTCTGCTTTCCCTGGCAATTGTTTTATTGCCATCTGGGAGTGATTAGTGAAACACTTCAGAGAAAGTAAGAACATCTCTGAATCTGTCCCTGACTTCAGGTCCGGGTTAAAATGGACTTTTATTAAAAGAAAATTGTGCATTGTGGGAAGATATTTCATTCTCAGTACGGCTATTTAAAAAGGGAACTGTATTTCTTATATAATTGTCTCTTTAAGGAGCCAAGAATTTTTCATGGGCCTTTTTTCCACACTATTTTCTGGACAGCTGGGGCAGAGCTGCTTGACCACATCATTCCCTAAGTCACTTTTCAGTCTGCCTGATTTCCTGAAAATAGTCCCCCACTAGGTCAGTGTGCTTTTCATTCCTTCTTCTGAAAGGCATGGCTTTACATTTGCGTTAAAACTCATTTTCTTTAAACAGGTACTTCTTATGAGGTGACTGCAGGCTATGGCACATTGTCACACACAGAATTCATATTAATTATCAAATCACTGATGAAAAAACTTGAATTCTATTAAGCTAATAACCACTCTTCATAAAAATCCAAGACAAGCACTCCAACAATATAAAGACCACTTATTATTTCACTATTAATTAATAAGTTGGCAAACATGAGCTCTATTAAGATTTTCGGTTGCTGAGGAGGACATGGAACACTGAGTCTGAAGAATGGCAGAAGCCCAGTACATCTATGGAACATCTCTCTGGAAAGTCTTTCCATCCCAAAGGTTGAGCAGTGACTAGCATGAAAGGAAGGTATTACTATCTGTACAGATAGAATAGTAACTAACAATCATTTTCTCAAATACCTGTCCTGACTCCTTCAGCTTCTGTAAGAATCGCTTTGTATCATTCTTTTTCAATATGACTTCAGAGAGATTCACAAGTCTTGAAGCTGGAAAGATGCTACCACCCAACCTGAAGTGCTAACAACTCCAGAGGTAATATAGATGGGACTGGCAGAGAATATGGAGGAAAAGAGAGAGAAAAAAGGAAAGAAGAGTAAAGTACGACGTGAGAAAGGGAGAAACAAGGGGGAAAAAAGCAGAAACAAAGAAGATGTAATTTGTCATTATTGGACCTGACAACATACATGGTAGTCTTTCTTGAGGTTGAACATGTTCCCTATCTTGCACCAAGTTTCTATCGTTCCCTTGCTTTCAGGGAAATGTTGTCACAAGAATGCCATCATAATCAGGTATTAGTTCAAGAATTCATTTATCTCTGTTATCCTCCCGCAGATGAGGTGACCTTCTCACCTGCCTACATGCTATGGCCTGCATCCTGACAACACTGATTTATGTAAGTCACTTGACTTAGATCATTAGCCCCACTGAAAGCAGGCATAGGTGTGGCAACTCATAAACCTAAGGTTATTTGTTCACGCCATATTTCACAGGTTGGGCTTTGGAGTGGAGAAAGGGCCAAAAGGACTGATAAATAGACTACTTGTCAATTTTTTAACCAGCATTTTAAAATATTGTACTATCTCCACAGGAGAATTTAAATCAAAATAATAATGAACACAAAAATGCAATTCAAGAAAAAGCAATAAATCAAAACCCTCCTGCTGCAAACTCTTTTACGTTAACAACTTAATTTTAGTTTTGTAATGTATTTCTAGAAAGAATAAATGAACACCACTGCAAGGTAATGTCAGCCTGATGAGTATGACTGAAAATAATAATAGTATAAATTAAGTAAAATAAACTGTACAATAATGATTCTGGAAAGTCACCCATATTCCATATCTCACAAAAATTCATGCATCCCACTATCAACCAACAATGCAAAATATCTGTATATGGATGTGAGAGAAATGAAAGTGACAAGCAGAATATTAGACTGTTTTGCCTTTTGTTGGAAAAAAATAGTTGTCTTGAATATTGTCAAATAAAACTAACAATTTGCATAAGGGCATCATCAAGCATATGGTTTGAAGATAAGATTTCCTTTTAGAATTATAATAAGAGGTGTTTCTTTATAGAGGAGATGAATGAATATATGTTCTCCATTTCTGTACAAATTTATACAATAAGAATTAACTTTGCTGCACTCTTTACCTTTTTCTAAAAAAGAAATTACTCAATTTCCAGGCATGAATAAACACACAACTTTTATTTATTTGGAAGTAGTTAAAAAAAGGATAAATTAGGCCCTCCAATTATAGTGTTGGAAACATTTTCTACATTTGATGAATTTACAAGGATGCAAAATACCTATGTGAACAAATAAACATTGCCTGTATTCAATTAAACCATTACTTCCTTCATGTTGTAATTACATAATTAATGTGATAAATTAAACTGTTTCTCAGTGAACCATTAAGTCTAAGCTTTGAATTTATATCAGTGTACTTTGCTATTTGTGCACAAAAAGTAATTTGGATTGTGAAATTATCACTGAAGTACTTCCATATTCTCAGTTCCACTTTAAAGAAAAAAAAATACTATAGACACAAACCTATAGACACAAAAGCATAAGGTTTACTTTACAGCAGTGGAACATGCAAAAGAGTCATGATTTTTTACTATACCTGAACAACACATTTTCCCCATAAACTTTGGGCTACTGCCCAAAAGGGATAAGAATAAGATGTCCTAAGAGTGCTAAATCCCATCTTTTTCTGAACATATCTCCTTTTAGCATTACTGCCTGAAATGTCCTCAGCAAGGGCACTAAAATGGTATGCCTGTGGGATTCTTTCCTGTATACATCAGCTCTGTTTTTTCAGCTTGTTTCATTTCATTCAGTTAAACTGTGCAACTCACTGCTTCAGGAGTCTACGAAGAGCCTAATTAAGAAAGTCAGACATATTCAAAGCAAGAAAAAAATAATTAAGAACAAGGCTGCAGGCTGTTGAAAGCTGGTAGCCTGCACAATGGAAATGTTGTGTTCTCACTTTTTTCTTATAATCTGCCCCAGATTTCCGTTTCTGACCCTGTTACAGAAAGGGTGTGAGTACCAGCTGGGAAATGGATACAAGACTTTTAGGTCCAGCAGAGAGAGAATTACAGTTGTCTCTCAGGGCAGATACATTATTCAACAAAACAAGCATAGGCTTTGGGCAGCGAAAATCAATCAGAGTCATCTGAAGGATTATCCTAGCTGATTGAAAGTCCCCTCAGACAGAGAGCTGGTCTCTCTGGACTTCAGGAAATGTAAAGTTCTACTTTATTTATGGACTTTATTGCTGGTATACACATTAACTGTTAGTTAGACATCCATCAGGAAATTCATTTCCAGTAATGTTCCACTTCCTTGCTCAGCAATAAGATGGTATTAGTAGATGCTAAATGTATAGCTGACCAAAAGCTGAGATCATTTAAACATTCAGAAGAACTCCAAAACGTTAACAAAACTCAAAATTCCAAAAGGCCCAAAAGAAAAATAAAAAAGTCCACAACATTTATATCTTATTCTACACTTTAAGGCAGGCTTCTCATCTGCCTTAGCATTGCTATTTTGATGAGGGTTGCATGTGAAGCAACAAGCCATATTCTGCTATCCTGTCAATGTAGAGTAATGCTCCACTCGTCGTTAATCTGTGTTTCTGGCTGGGAGTACGTGACTGCCTTGACTTGATGGAATAACTGTGGTGCAGCTCACAGGACCCCAGGGCTGGCAAAAATTAGTACCTCTATTAACATCTTTGAGTCCACAAGATCCCATAGTCTCACACATAAGGTTTTTTTGTCAATTTGCAGGGAGGGAAGGAGAGGTGGTAACTAAGGCTAAGCATAGAGAACTGCACATGTCCTTACTCTCCTTCTCAGCAGATGGGGATAAGTAGGAAAAACAGGAAAGAAAATGCTGGTAAATACAGCAACATGTGCTCTCCCCAGTTTATCATAACTATGTATCACATTCGTCCAACCAACATTTCCTACCATTCAATAGCATATAGGAAAATCCTAGTGAGGACATGACTAAGCTGGAAGGGTGCAGTTATGACATCTGGATGCTGACAGAGCAGGTACAGCTGCGAAAAGGGGTGGTTAATAAAGCTATGCATGAGTATGCTACAAGATCATTCATACTCCTGGGAGTACCATCTGTTGATCCATCCCACCCGATTAAATTAGAACCTTCCTATTTGTCTCCCAGATGTTAGATCAAGTCACAGTTTCTGGAATCTCAAAAGGAAGCACCATCCCAGACGTTCACTAGAACTAACCAAACATTCAATTATTTTTAATTGTATTTGAAAATGGAATAATTCATACAGAGGCTGAATACTGCACATCATAATTGCTAGAGGGCTCTTTTCTTTCTGTTTAATGTGACAGGGAGATGGGACAATTCAAGTGGTGTTTCTGCTAATAAAACTGGACCCATATGAAATCTGGAATGAGAAAAATGTAATGAGGCTTTAGAAGTTTTTACTGGCTCTCTGGTGCATTTGAGTAAATCAATGCATTCTGTATTAAAGGGAAAAAGTTGTTCCCATACAGCACTTTCCTAAAACATCAGAGATAACGTTTCAGCAATTTGAAATGAATTATTAACTTTGCACAACAAAACATGAAAAAGAAATACAGGGTAGGGGAAACCAAACAACCTTTACCAAAACCAAAAGTTGCAGAATCTTTTCAGGCACTGAATTCTCAGTTCCTTTGAACTAGTATCCATGCAGTATCATTCACAGTTAGAGTAACTTCTCAGGAGACTCATTTCCTTAAGGAAGGAGGATTAAGCTTCAAAAGAGGTGGATAACAGTCTGCCCCTGTCTGCAGGAGACTTAGAATCTATAGGGAAGATTACTCAAGGCCTCTAAGAAGTAGTATATATAAACTTAGAAGTTTTAGGAAACAAAAGTACTATTTCAGACTGTAAGGATAGGTAGGTCAAGTTAAACACCTGTGTCACTCTGAAATGTTTACAGGAATATCACAGGTCTACTGAAAGAAAAGAAAAAGACAAAATACACGTTCTCTGTTGTAAAAAACACATTTGTCTTCCATGAAGGAAAGAAATACAACATAAGAGTACAAGAGAGGCTTCACTCCATAATCAAATTTCAAATCTCAAAAAAAAATTTAAAACAGTCTGACATTATTTTTTCTTCATTGCTCAGGGCGATCTTGGCATGTCTCTTCAGAGTGCTAAACTGTTTTCTTTCCTCATAATATAGCACATTGATGAGATCAACTTCCTGATAACCCCATGAACATTACATCTTAATCTTTCCTAATGCCTCAGGTGCACCTAAACTGTCTAAACAAGACAAAGTTAGGATAGAAGGTGTTCTAGTAACACCATTTATTTTAATTCTGAAGCAGCATAAAAATATGAAAATAGTGAAATAGTTCTTTCAGGATTCTTGAGCCTGGTTGAAATACCTACTTTGTCTCAGTTTAACCTTATTCATATCCTTAAGTTGCTGCAGTACTTCCAATGACATTTGAACATGGTGTGGGGTAGTCATGCTCACTGCCTTCAGGCATCTAACCTCAATGCCTGAATCGCTTTCTGGAAACTTTACTGACTCTATATATGACTCCTAAATTTTGTAGCCAAGTTTAGGTACCTTAAGTTAGTCAATGTGAACCTCTCTTTCATTCCTCAAAGAGTGCCATAAAAGTACTCACATCAAGCAATTCTGTACATGACGCAAGAGTTTTCTTTCCATGTGCGTGTTTTTGATCCTGAAGTCAAGAGAATTTCTTTCATTTCCTTTCTACTCATCTATTACCAGGCAAGAAGAAATACTTGACACAGACTGAAAGCTTTTTATTTGCATTCCTGTGTAACCTTCTCTTTTATCAATTTGTCATTTTGCTGATATGCTTCTCATGCACCAAGACATTTATTAGAGTCATTATCCAAGAGCTCTCAGATTACTTTGTTGTCATGACAAACTGAGTTTTGCTATGCCCAGCTTGATGGATGAGCTGGATATTTTTATACTCTTGGAAACCAGATCCTAGTATTTTTGACACTCAGTCGTTCCTTGGTATGTAAAATCAAGGCCAAAAAAGACTACCTTATAAGTAACAATAACTTCATTGCCATCAAAGAAAAATTCCTAAGCTCCCAGAACTGAAGTATGAACTACTGGAAATAGATGTAAACCTGGGATTTTTAAACATCTCATTGGCCACAGTTTATGGGAGGATAAATTACCCCTAAGTTTAGTCACCCAATAGCCTGACATTCAGTCCCTGCAAAGCAAGATACATCTCATTACAACATATATCTAAGACTATAGAGAGAATCCAAATGGCTACTTAAACTCACACCAAGGCTTAGCTGCATCCAGATAATGGTAAGATGAACACATGAGCAATTTCCCCTAAACTCCCTTTAGACTCTGTGAAGATTTCATTAGCACACTCAATAGAATCAAGCAAGTAATCCACTTCATCCTCGATCGCACACCTGCTTTTATTTGATCAGATTAATATCACCCCAAACTCCATATTGATGGTTCAGCTACACTGACTCTTCTATGCAGTGATGTAAGAGCCAAGGACCTCTTTACTTCATGTTTTTCTTCATTCACCTGCCTGACAGAAAGCAACAAACCTGAGTACCTAGCTTTGCCACCTACACTGCAAAGAGATCAGTCCATGAAGGAATAAAAAGTTATCTTAATTCCTTAAGCTCTTCTTTTATATAAATGGAAACTTTTAATTCTCCGTATTCTTGATTAAGTATTTTGTAGCTCAGAGAAGAAAATTCTCTAAGTGGTCCTACTTTTCTTATCCTTGTCAGAAATATCCTGCTAGGAATATCTGGATATAAGCAGTGACTCTACATTTTTTCATGTTATCTTAGTCTTTCTGAGGCTCTTGTTATACCTCTGTAAAGGTGTGAACCAATGGATATGTACTAGATTTATGTCTTTGCCAGGATTTCATTGGTTTAGGAGCCATTCTGATCTCAAGCCTATGCATTTAAATTACAAAGCTGCTGTGCCAAATTCTATAAAAAACAGGTGATAAAATAAATATTGTGTTTCAGGGTAGTTATTGCTGCCTATAAAGCCATAGTGAGCATTGGGCAGGCATCAGTATCTACTTTCAGTTTCCATTCAAGGCCCTGTAATGCTGCTCTGCAGATGCTAAAAGAAGCAGTCAGCAGATACAAGCTGACTAGCACCTGTCACTGTATGATGTCTCCCTTTTCCTAAAATGGTTCTGTAATGCTGGACCAAAAAAAAAAAAAAAAAAAAATCTGATATAGCCAGGAATTCACTGTATTCAATAGATCCATTTGCAGAATGCAAGTCTGAAAAAGCACAACAGAATATTGTGGGGAAAAGTGATTCAAGCAGAAACCTGTCTGAAAAAAAATGTTTGTGACTGGCAGCTACGTAATATGAGCTACCACAAATAAGAATAAACCCTAAAAGTCATAAGACCTTATTTACCTCCACAACCCATTGCCATTTCTGACACACCTGATCCTATTTTTAGTCTGGGGTTTCATAGGAACCGCTTTTCAAGCTACAGTTATCTTTAATTCAAAATAAAATATTCAGATGCTGCCATCAGGAATTGGCAGACCTGTGCTCAAGCTTAAGCCAAAATACTATTACAATACATGTAGAGTATCTCATCTCCCTCTCCTTTCATTGTTTCCTCTATTTAGCTCATTTGTTTTTTTGGATGAGGTTCTGGTATTTAACATGTTCATGTGGGTGATCCATAGCAAACAAACATAACTAACACATAATACATGGAATACTTATCACTCAATAACAGCGTCAGTCTTATTACTTGATGTAAAATACAAACACTTTCCCTGACACACTGAAAATTAGCCAACTGTCATCTCTTCTGTGTATCTTTATACATTAACCATTTATATAAGTTTTAGATACGGGGTTTTTTTCCCATGAGATATGCTAACTATAGACTTCCTTAAACATGAAATATACTGTGATTCTAAAAAATAGTTAAAAAAATAAAAAAAAGAAGGTGGCCTTTCCTGTATTCTTTACAAAATCATGGAATCTGGAATAACTGCAGATATAAAAATGACATTAGAAATGATCAATGAAGTATATAGCTACATACATATAGTTTATGTATACTGTTTGGGACAGTATACCACAGAAAATAATCCCCCTCGTAACCCCAGGCAATTCAACTCTCCTTTAAATTGGGGTAAACTGCACAGAGAGGTTTTAACAGATATTATTAAGTGTAAACCATTTGAATAGCACAATGTCTGATAAGCATTAGCTCATTGATTTAGTCTTGCAGATAAACTCCAGTGCAGCTAATGGATTAGCCACCACTGAAATATGGAGGAACTCTACATTTATTGAAGAGATGAGTCCATTAATCCTAAATAAATTACAGTGTATCAAATGCATAGAGATAATTAATCATGGTATAATATATTTATAGGTTATAAAAAGCTTATGGTGACACTCCGTGGTGACTATTACCAAATACATTTTTAATTTGGGTTAGAAAAGTTATGGGGGTCAAATCAATATAGTGAAATTATTGCAAAAAAATTTTTTTATAATTACCAGGTAATATTGTTGACAATTTGAGCTATGGCTGCAACCAAGGGACTCTGATAGGATTTCATAATGCTGGGAAATAGATTAACACGTAAAATACAATCTCAGTCATAAGGAGTTTACCAATGAATATCATAAAACATTAAAACATTTTTTTTTCAGTCCTCATCAGATTCAAGAATTCTTGTTAATGTGCAAAACATGCTTCAATTAATCTAAATTAGAACCCATTTTCACTGAGAAACACTAGTATTCATCACTACAATTGTTTCTACTGTCAATAATGATAGTATCTACATGGTAGTTTTAAGCCTCAAAGTACTTTACAAACATTAGGTAACATCATAAAATTACTTTTAGGCAGGTGAATATTTGTTTTACTCATTACTTAATGAAATACAGTAATTTATGAGCTTGTGTAGGAAGAAATCATTACAAGAAATTGCAATTCAAAAAAGGTGACTCTTAACCTAACATTAACCATCATATCATGCCTCACAACATCAGGACACAAATGTATTATAGTGAGGTAAGTGGAATTTGAATATGCAGCCCACCAAATATGTTTTAATAACAGCTAGCTTTCTGTGAAACAGTTCATGTGTCAGAAGGGTTTTCTGTTTTACTTCAGTTGTGATTTTGGTTTGCTTTATTTTGTAATTTGATCTAGCAAGGTATATTATCTCTCCTTACAAAATTTATGTGGCTTAATCAGTGGCACATATCAGTCATTTAAAAGAGACATTGGTCTTAGCTTGCCGAACTTACAGTCTTTCTTTAGAAGAATAAAATGGCAATATGTGCAGACTGAGGTAACAAACAAATAATTGAGGTCAACATATACATCATTCATTCCATTAGGCCTCTCTTACAATATATCAGGGAAAAAAATATTATTTTAAAAAAGGAATTAAATACAAAAGGGACAAATTGCCAAATAAATTTTCAAGCTATGTGATTCAGAGGGATGTCAGTCATTTTTGCATTTCCTTTTGGAATGATGAAATTCAGCTGGACCAAGTCTTGAGGAGGATTTGTTCTGCCTTTCCTTTCAAGTCATTAAATATTGATCCATCTCTAAATCTCCCGGAGAAATATAAACCATAAAATTATAATCTATTAGTTCAAACTAAAACACAGGTATTGAAGACATCCAATTCCTTCCCATCCACCAAATCCTTGAAGATAAAACTCATCTTTCCCCCTCTTCTTTTACATCCCGGTAGCTTTCCTTGGCTTTGAGCAGTGAAAAAAAATTCAACACATTCCTCTCTCTGTAGAAAAGGCTTCTTTTATACATTGCTCAAGGCTCAGCTCTGGGGACTGTGCTTTGCAGAGAGCAGGGTCCTGCTTCTTTTGTGATTTCCCTGTACTAAGTGCTACAGTCTGCCTCTTTCTATAACTCTCTGGTCATAGATTGAGAAACACATTATAACTTGTAAGCTGCATTTCTCCTGAAAGAAGCAGTCAGTCTCTACTCTTTCTATATGATAATACTGCACATTCCTAATGCCATGTTACTCTTTCCTTTATGTTTTGCAGGATTTCTCTAGCTGTGGTGTGAATCAGAGTATGGAACAAATATGGTTGAGAAATCTCATTAAAAATTATTATCAAGGGCTATTTCCTTGTATTGGTTTACCAGTGACACAGTGAAAAGAGCAACCTAGGAATGGGAATGGATGGACAAAGAGGGAGAAAGATGTCTGTTTCAGTGATTGTACTAATGCATTCTCTTTAAAATATCATGTCTTGCTACCTAAAAATTTATTAAATCAACACACTTTTAGAGGTCCTCAAGGATGACAGTTTCCTCTTTATTCCACTATGTTCTGCCAATGTTGAGAGACAGACCTTCTTCTTACTGCCACTACCCATACAGGCACTACTCTAATAAAATTATCTGGTCATGTAACTGGACAAAGACTCAGAAGGATTTAAAGTCATTTTCCAGGTCATGAATCAAATATTTGGCTGAGTCAACAAATACCGATATTTATATTTCTTGAAACTCTACTTTAAAAACACCTGCAGAATGATTTTTTATTTTTTTGTCATTTCTCCAGTGCTTTATTCCATCACCAACAAATGAAAGGGTCATTATACTTCAACTTCAAACACTTTTCTCAATGACTGTTTCTGAGAAACATTATTAGGCTTCAGAGTTTTGGAAAAAAAGTTCCCAAATACTCTGGTTTTCAAAGCATTTCAAAGTTATAAAAGTACTATCCTCTTTCAAGAAATCCAGTCCTTTCTTAGTATGGCTCTATAAAAAATGAAAAAATGAAAAAAATCTTTACTTCAAAATTTTTTAATGAGAAATGATAAATTTGGGTTAAATCTGTGAAAAAGACTGAAATCTGTTGAAAATCCAAAGGCATGTTTTTGAGATATTAATAGCCTACATTGTGCTAGCTAATTTTAAATATTAAATGTAGCTATTCATTAGAAACTCCTATAAAGGTAAATAAGTGTTTTCAAGAAATCAATTTCCATGAGTTTTTCTTTTTTAAAGTGCATAGCAAAATCTAATACAGTAGATGTAGAAAAGCAATTACATTTCATTTGGCACAAAAAATATTAAATCGCTTTGGATTGTTGTGTCCTTAACTTTCATTTATGCAAACTTTCTGCCACTGAAGAATGATTTTGAAAGACCACATTGATCATCTTGTGGTTTGTTCAGGAAGCTGTTTGTTGTAGAAAAGTATGAGAAAGTAAGTAGTTAGCAAAAGCAATTTTTTACTTTACTGAAGTCCTATATTTCACAAAGAAAATGCTTAAAGTGATTTGACATCCTTACTTTCATTGCAACCAAACAGAAAATGTAGTGCAGGAAGCCACTTTAGTTTTTAAAAAGATGGTTACATCTGAGGGTGAAATGTATTTTCCTTGTTGCATGTTGGTACAAGACAAAGTTCAGGACCGTAGCCTAGAAAGATGTGCAGGTTTAACACCAGTTATTCCTCTCTTAGAACAACTGCAACTAATTGCTTTATCACTGTTAATTGAGAAAGTTCACAATATCCATATCTCTGTTCTGTTAAGGAAATCTACTGCTGACTTGTCAAGCTAAACCAGACTTTTGAAGGGTCAGGACAGATTAACAGGTATCTTGATTTAGCATAGATGTTGAGGATTTACATGTAGAGGGATATAAAAGGTATTATTTGCTCTTAGGAAACCACAAAAGATGTCAGCTTGTCACATGCTTTGCATGGAGAGATGAATGCTCTCATTACTTTCCTTTACCACTAACAGACAAACCAAAATATCACTATCTGGAAAGCCTTATGCCATACTTAAAATACAGTTGCCTGTTTTAGTGTTGGATTTATTTCAATTTCTTATCCCTTCATCTGCTCAACAGCTGAGGTACCTTTAAACGACAGGTAATAGTGCAGATACAATGTACAGGGGAATGGTTTTAGATATATATTTTGTGTCTAATGATTTCAGATTTCCCAAGAAAATTGCAAGCAAGAAGAGAGAAACAGTAATTCAGAAAGCATAGCTGAGATGATGGGTTTTTTCCTTTAAGAAAACTAAAATAATTTTTAAAATTCATCCTTATAAAGGACAAAATTATTCATAAACATGTGTTGGATTCAGAAAAATAATTTAACTGGAAAAAGAGGTGTGAAAGCATCGGCTTTTCGAAAGTGGCAGTTAACTTTCTCTGAATTAAACTTTTTCAGTTTATACATGCTGAAACAAAACCTTTCACTTCTGAAATAGTGAAATGTTTTGCATTGACATTTCTAAAACAAGCCTTCTAAGTTTCCAGTTTACTGTGGATTATTTTATTTTAAAAAAGATGCCTGATTTTATTTACTTATGTAAGTTATGGGAGTTTAAGTAAGAGGTTAGAGCACTAAGTCATGAAAAGAAGTAGATTTCTGGTTGAACAACCTAGACGAAGAAATCCAATAGTTGTTTAATGCAGCCACAGGGCTATTTCACAGTCTCTGACTTATAAAACAAGCTCTATATCATATGTGGCATAATAAAAGCAACCTCATGTGGGTTGGTGGGGCGGGGAGTCTGGAAAAAATAGTGTTTTCCAGACTCATTGCATCCTGGAATTTTTAAACATTGGTAAGAGGAATGTAAATATTATAGACAGTTATTTTATGTTTCCTTAAGTACCTCAGTAGTATGAAGGTATAAGCATGGATACTTTTAAGAGCAAAAGGCTGGTAAGTATTTCAATTAGGCTAAGAATCTCTCTCCCAGCATAAGTTCACCTATTGAATAGGAGGGTAGAAGGGGAGACAGGCTAAAGCAAATGGCCTGGCACAACATTCTTCTGGGGAGTCTGGCTTGCTGAGCTCAAGAGCAACCTCTGTCTGTTCTTAGGGGAGATAATGGCAGCATGATAGACCACTGGCTCTTCTCTGAAAACTGCTTGATAGTGTACCTGTGGAACTATCCCAGGTAGCAAGCGTACAAGCTGTTAGAGGTATAACGGCAGTAGTAGTTGTGATAGCAATAATAACACTGGTCCAGCGGTACATTTACTATCCCTCAGCTTGGCTCACTGACAGAAGCTACAAAGATGTTAAACAGACACAAGCAGCCATTCCCCTTGGTGAACTTTCTGCTTAACTACGAGTAAGTATATATGGCACAGCACAGAACTGTGCAAAATACTTATAATCCAGGCAGGGAACTCACTGATGTGGTGATACTGCTTTCAGTACCTGAACTTACTTAGTTCAGCCATTTCTGCATCTCTGCCTCTCACTGTACAGCCGTGTCCTTTGCACAGTGTGGAATATCAGGGTGCAGCATACTCTCCTGCTTATCCATAATACAGTTGACAGCAGTGTCTAAAAAAAGAGGGACTCTGAACGGAAATTCATGTCCTATCGCCTGGCCTGAAGTTTTCTCTCACAGAGCCTAATGAGAGGACTACTGAAACTGTTGGAAAGATTCCCACCAGCCTCACTTCAGAACACTCCAAACCAAACAACAGATATAAGAGGCTGTTATAAATGAGAGGAAGAAGTGAGGACTGTGGTGCAAAGGATGTTTCAAAAGGGAGGCAAACGTGGTGATGTTCAAACATTAGTTAATAGATAAACTCACTGTCTCTATTAAGTGTGTACAATATGTTCAGGGCACTGTTGCTCTCAGAAATCTCATGGTCTAGTTGTCAGAAGCAGGAAAAGCTCATTGAAAATGTTATGCTTTCCAAAAATATAACTGAAATACTGGAGACTGAGATGAAAAGGGCCTCTAAAAATGATTAGGGCTTCTCACACACGAAGAGGAGAGTCCCACATACCTCTGCTAGTAGAAAATGTTTAAAAAAATGTTACCTAGTGAAGCTCATATTTGGCAAGTCATACATTATTGGAGGGTGCAGAAGGATTATCCACATGTTGCTGTTGCTCTTAGTACCTACCATTAAAGTAAGCTTCACTCCTTAAAATTACTAGAATTCATTCTGTCCAACTAATGAGATTTCCTATCTTCAGAGTCTGTAGCTGTACTGTGAGTGTTGCAAGGAATCCTTCTCTTTCATTAGCACCTCCACAGGATTCTCTTTATAGTCTCAGTGCCTCACCTGGCCTTTGCCTTTCCTTGCCTGCTGCCGCTGAAGTGACAGAAGCACCTCAGATGCAATTCCCATGTCCTGTGAAGTGTCAGCTTCCTCCACACAGTGCTTCCAGCTAATTGGATGACAAAAGACAGAACAAGGTAGCTCTGGGCAAAAGCAAGTTTTGCTCAACTACTAAAATAAATAATTTGCCTACATTTTTAATCTCAGCTTGTTCTAGATACAGGTGGAATCATAGAATCATAGAATGGTTAGGGTTGGAAGGGACCTTAAAGATCATCTAGTTCCAACCCAATTGTGCTCACCAAGGGCTGTAGATTACCAAGGAATGACAAAGCAGGCATAGCTACCTGCCTGTGTAGTACAGGCTGGCAGTGGTTTCTTTTGTTGCTTCTGTAAGGGAAGGTGGGGATGTGTGGGTAGGAAGTATCTCATGTGTAGGAAGGACTTCTGATCCCCACAGCCAAATCAGAAAGCTCAACCCCACAGGGCTTTTATCTCTAACTGAAACAGAGATCTTCTACCCAAGTGGTGAACCAAATACTATAGTCACAAGATCTGACTGTCTTCAAAAAGACATTTGTATTACAGTTCCTATGGATAATGCATTAGGTTATTTGTTACAGTATAAGGAGTGGATATAAACCATTGGTGGCTGATGCCCCTACATCCTAATTCTATGTGGTTCATGAGAAATATTTCAGACTAAATTTAATCTGACCTCATAGACCAAAAGTCTCTATTATGCCCATGATCAAAGACTAAGATTTCTGTGGCCCAGCAGTTGTCAGAGTGCCTGTGCTTCCCTGGGGAGGTCCTGACAGTTTAGTTATGTCCACTGACCCTAATCACTTAGGAAAACAAGACATCACATGGCAAGTAATGGCAATTAGGGGATGCTCTTCCAACTGCACCATTGCTCTGAATCAATACATTGATGTAGGTGCAACCCGAATGACCTTTTATATAATAGCTGTTCTCCAGGTTGTGATACAATGTCATTAACACCACTGACTGGCAGAGGTCAAGTTAGTCCAGTCACCAGTGTGCCATAATGGGCTGGGATGAATTGCTGCTCTGATATAATGTCCTCATTGCCTGCCTTTTGCTTTGTGTGTTAGAAGATTCCTCCTTTGTAAATTGTTCCATAACCTGATTTTTTATAACAAGTAAATCCCATTAGAATATCTCCTTATTCTTCCCACAATGCAAAATACATGTATTCAAGTCTTTTCCAATTCCATTGTAATCACTGATCCAATAACTTCAAAGTCTGACTTTTCTTTTCTCTTAAGCAGATACACTGAATGTAATGAAATATCTTATTCTGTAATAACCAGCTGTTATCTTAGTCTTCCTCCCAGTAGAGATTTTTTTCTAATACCAACAAGGGATTTTCCACCAGCTTAATTATTTGATCTCATGGTTCTGAAAGTGTTTGGAAGAAAAGCACAGGGAAAAGTAAGCCGGTTTGTTTATTTTAATGGAAGAAGGAATGGTTTGGAAAACTAAGCTCTGGTGAATTTCTAATTCATTTAATTTTCTGGCTGATAGGGTCTCTCTAATTTGACCATCTGTTTATTAGTGTTTGAATATGGATGAAGATGGGGAGGATATGCTTTTTCACATGATGAAATAGAAGTGTACAGAACCTCTGATGGAAACTTAAGTCGCATCCTGAAAAAAAACCCAAAACTAAGAAAACCATGACAAACATAGCTTTGTTTATTTTCTTTTCTGCAAGATCTAGGCCTTGTTCAATCATGCATTACATTCACGTTCCACCTCTAAATAACCGCAGTTTCTTCTCTGGAATTTAAACATGCGCCTTCCTGCTTCAGGTCTTTTGTTCTAGACACTACGTAGGATTAAAACAGAATTAATAATAAGGTCATTTATTTCAGAAGGAGAAGACAATTTTAGACAGCTATATGCAAATGCTTTGCCATCAGAACCACATGACCTATCTTTTGCAACCTTGCTTCAGCTCAAAGGCTTCCACTGAAGGCATAGGAAACTTCAGAGAAGGTAATCCTATAAAGCTTTGAGATCTGCTTGAGTTTACCTCTAGTTCTGGATTAGCTTCTCACACAGTGAGAATGTGTCTATTCCCTTAAAATCTGTTTAGTTAATTATCAGCAAGTGCCCATATCAAGCTGAAAATATGCTTAAAAGGGAGCAGAAAGAATTAATCATCTTTAGCTGGCACATGAGGCTAAGTGTCACCTTTCTCCACTGATTACAGATGGAGCTTAGATCTTAAAACAAATACCTGGTTAAGGTTTTGGCTAAATTTAGGAAGATAAGGTCAAACACATCTACTGTAGATCACGTCAATCGTACTTAAACCATGACAAATCTGTTTTAGGCAAGCTGATTACAGCCTACCTTTTCCTCTTTTGCCATATTTCATATTATACATCAACCAAATAGCTAACATGAGTCTGTGAAACCTCCAGAAAATCAGTCAAATCCTGCCAACACATTTTAAGTAAAAGTCAGACCTAGTATTTTGAATCAAAGCATCAGGAAATACAAAGAAACATAGAATCATAGGATAGTTTATTTTGCAAGGGACTTTAAAGATCACTTAGTTCCAACACCCTGCAATGGGCAGGGACACCTTGCACTAGTCCAGGGTGCTCAAAACCTCATACAGCCTGGCCTTGAAGAAAGCCAGACCTGTTACAGTGCCTCACCAACCTCTCCGGGAAGAATTTCTTTCTGATATCCAATCTAAATCTACCCTCTTTCTGTTTAAAGACATTAGCCCCTGTCCGGTCATGACCTATCCTGGTAAAAAGTCCCATTCCAGCATTCTTGTTGGCCCTTTCAGGTACTGGAAAGCTGCTATAAGGTCTCCCTGGAACCTTCTCTTCTCTAGGCTAAACAAGCCCAACTCTCTCAGCCTGTTCTCATAGGAGAGGTCCTCTAGCCCTCCGAGCATCTTTGTGGCCTCCTATGGACTCGCTCCAACAGGTCCATCCTCTTTATGTTGAGGGCCCCAGAGCCGGAGGCAAAACTGCAAGTGCTTTCTCAAGAGAGCAAAATAGAAGGGGAGAATCCCCTCCCACAACCTGCTGGCCACACTTCTCTGGATACAGCCCAGTATACGGTTGGCTTTCTGGGCTGCCAGTGCACACGTCTGGCTTATGTTCAGCTTTTCATCTACCAGTACCCCCAAGTCCTTCTCCTCAAGGCTGCTCTCCAGTAATTAAAAAAGAAATGCCTTTCCTAGGTTAATAAGAATAAAAAGGTGTTTCGGTGTCTCCTGTCTGAGTGTCTTTCTCTTTTCCAGTTCAAGTGAGAAGGTAGGATATACAAAAGGTATGGAGGGGCATAATTAAACACTTAACTGCTGAGGAAAGATCTAGTTCAGTCTTTCAATAGGAGCCATGAGTACACAAAAATAATCTTATTTTTAAATGCCGCATAATTTTACGTGATGTAGTAACGAGAACTTACAGGAGACCATGCAAGATTATTTTGGTCTTCCCTTTTTATGATTAATTTAAAATAATTAAGATTTCACAGTATTTCACTAAAACTTCCAAGCTTCAGTTTTATTCATTAGGTTGTTTTGTAGAGAAATGGGAGGGTCTTTTTATAAAAGCAGGTTCCCAAGACAAAAGCTGTTCTTCCCATTCCCTCTAGGCATTCTTCCTTATGTGCTTGCATTGTGTATCTCCAATGGCTTTCAAATAACAGTTGCAAGCTAATTGCAAATATTCTGAGATGAGTTTTGAGGACTATTAATCTTTCACACCCTGAAAACAGGCTTTTCAATGTTAGCCACCTGCTTCACATGAAAGACAAACCTGCTACTGTTATGCAACAAGGAGCATATGAACTCCATGAAAAGAAAACCATTTGATTTTCTAGTAAAAATACAAATGAGTGTAATTATATTTGGTTTTACAGGTTGTATCTACACCACTATTGGGTATCCAGCTACAGTATATAGAACATCAACCTGTTACAAGGCTTTATCCAATACCAGAGATTTGGGGTTGTCTTCACTGAACATACATTTGGACAGAGGTGTCTAATATATGCAGACATGGAGTGTGTCAAACTGAACAAATAAAATGCACAAGAAAAATGCAAAATAACACACTATCCACATTACAGTCTTGTTTCCAAGGGAAGCATGTGCTTAGAGTAGTTCTTCTAGTGAACATCTAGTTTCATACTTAACTCATGAAAGTTCAGTGTCATTTGAACTCAAAGATGCATTGAAGACCCCTAAATGTGTTCTGGAAACAATTAGCTTTTGCATTAAACAGATTTTCTGGTGAATAAAAGACAAGATAATACCCTAATGCTTTTAAATACGTCCTTGTCTGTAAGAAGTTACACATACATTGAGCTGCTCATGGTGTACTCCAATCATAATGCTTTAAGAACAAAGCCCTTATGCTTGTTTTCATTTTCTTATATCCAGCTAGTCTTAGGAGCTTAAATAAAAATTACAGAGAGTGAGAGAAAAAAGTAAAAAGGGAACAGGACTTAAAAGCTTTAGACATTATTCAACATTGAGAATTCAGAATATGAAGTATTGAACCAGCTGCAGTCATTTATTATATTCCAGCCTTTTACTATTCCAGCAGCTCTTTGCTTGCTCTCCATCTACCTTTTGGGAAATTTTGGCAATCCTGAACAGAATTTCAATTTCCAGATTCTCTATTTGTAACACCTGATTTTTCTTTTTTAAAACATATGAAAGATGGTAATTCCTGCACATCAGAAATCAGGAGAACCTGTCACCAAATAAGTATTTTCTGACATAAGGTCCAGTAAGATTTAATACAGTTAAAATCACTAAGAACACATTGAAAGGCACGTGCCCAGAGAGTAACCTCTGGATCCCAGGCCAGTCCTGGTGCAGAATAGCTCATGTCTAGCCCTCCTTAGCATAGGCTGGCCATGTGCACAAGGTACAGATGTTCAATTCCGTCTCCTCTAATCCCCCATGCTGCAACCCTACGGTTGTAAAGTAACCTTACTTTTTGCCTGTATTATATTCAGGTCCCACTGCCTGGTATAATGTATGGACCTTTGCCACATTACACTGGAGTGGTATTTTAATAGCATACTTCTGAAGGTATGTGTTGTGAGCCTCGAGGCATGGCAGGAGATAAAAAACTTAACAGGGTCATAGAACTCTGCAGAATGTGAGAAACCGAACTTGCAATTTTACTATATTGCCTACATAAAAGCCACCTCTGGAATGAACTATCTTTCAAATTGTATCTAAGGGTTTGCGTTTGTTTTTTCATTTTTGTTTTTTGGGTTTTTTTTGTGGTTTTTGGGGGGGGGGTGGGTTTGTTTGTTTTTTTGGTGGGGGTTTGTTGTTTGGTTGGTTTTTTTGAGGGCATTAATTGCTTCTCCCCTGCTGATATCCCAGGAGTGAACAAAGGGTATGTCTAGCCAATAGCACATCCCAGGAAGGATGGAACCATATGGTACACTAAGCACAGCGTAGCATAACAAGTGTTGACATTTCAAAGCAGATCCATTCACACTATCTCCAGCCTGGTACCATGTACTGGATTCACCTTTGGAGAGCATCAAATTCTGCAAATGCATTTCCAGTTTAGTTTCACGCACATTGGCAGAAGTAATACGAAAGCACAGCTTTACAATCAAAGATGCATTGTAGCCTCAAACAGGATACACTAAATTTATTTGCATCTGCTACAGGCAGGCAACTATAGCAAAATGAGATTGATCAGACCTTGCACTTTGCTGATGGGGACTCCAGGTCTTGTGTTGTGTTCAATACTCATGGCTCTCTGTCCTCTTTCATCTTCATTCCTTTGTCCCTACTTTTCAAGCTTTATAGGCTTCTGACTACTATGAAGAATTAATTTGGTTGAAACAGAAATTTTGTCACATCCACCATACCATCAACCCTTACCTGTTTCTTTCAGTGGTATTAACCATCACACCACTTGCTCCATCAGTCTGATCTTTTGTATTTTCAAACTGGCTTAATCAGATACATGTTAATACTGGAACAGGCTGAACACAAGTCATGCTTTTTCATAAGGAATCAGCTTTTCTTCCCTGGACAATGTCTGGTAGTTGTCAGGACAGGCTATTTGGGGACCTACATGACAGCTTCATCGTACAGGCCTGCTTTTGCATCTCGGGTGTTAAGTTAGGGGATATTGCAATATATTACAGTACAGCTTTACAAATCACAACTCTCGATTCTCCCACTAATCTGTATCATACACATTAAAGCACTGTCACATTAGATGAGAGAATACATGGCCTATATGAAGATATAAAGGGTCAGAGCTCTTTATACTAAAATGTGGAACAGGGGTGGTACTACTTTCAGGTAAGTTTGTGGAGGAAAATGCTCTCTCTTTTACCATGATGTATCCCAAATGGATTGCTAGATTAACAGGTAATATCACTCTTTGAGTCCACTTGTCTCCATGCTGAATCCACACAGCCTTAGATTTGGGTAAGGGGGGTTTTTATGGTATTTGTGGCTCCTACTTTGATATTACACAGTATGCGACCTTCTGGAAGTGTGACCAATACTGCCTTCAAGGCTACCTAAACAAAGACTATTTGACTTAAAGTAAATTAAAATTTATTATTGTTGTTTAATACCAGTGGCAGCTAAGCACCACACAGATGCACGCTCAAACAGCCCCCTATCCTCCCATAACCCCAGTGGGATAGGGGAGAGGATTAAGATATGTGTCAGAAAGCTTATGGGTTGAGATAAAGACAGTTTAGAGCTGTGGAGAGGGGTGGGGGGAGAGGTTTCCAAAAAAAAAAAAAAAAAAAAAAAAAAAAAAAAAAAAAAAATTTTAAAAAAAAAAAAAAAAAAAAAAAAAAAAAAGAGAGAGAGAAACCAAGCACTGCAAAAAAGCTCACAATTGCTCACCACCTGATGGATGCCCAGTCAGTCCCTGAGCAACCACAGCCCCCATCAGACTTTCTGCACAGTTTTATTGCTGACCACAATGTCATATGGTATGGAACATCCTCTTGTCCCAGCTGTGCCTCCACCCAGCTTCTTTATCATTTTCATCTACTGTACTATCAGGCTAATGTGAGAGGCAGAAAAGGTCTTGACACCATGTAAGCACTATTCAACAACAAATAAAACATCCTGGTGTTATTAACACTGTTTTCAGCACAAATCCAAAACATAGCATGATGCAAGCTACTATGAAGAAAATTAACTCTATCCCAGTCAAAACTAGTACAGTTATATAAAGGAAATTCGGAATGACAATGGAAATTTTTATAATAAAATAATGCTCAGTATCTCTGGTCATTACTTCTCTCTCTGCACATCCTAATTATCATTCCCTTATTCTGTCAGTCGCAGACTATGAACAAGTGTCTGATTTCTCCAGATAATGACAGCTATATATCTGCTCTCTAGAATTATGTGCAAATGTGTTCAGCAGATAGGCACTAGTTTTTGTTACATTTGTGATGTTCTTATATTTGGAATTGCCTTTTTTTAAAGACTGAATTTGGAATTAAGAAGGAAAGGGAGGAGAGATTGGCATTATGGCTCACATGGGTAAAAACATCCTTGTTCTCTGCTGACAATTTCATACCCTCAACAGGAGGTAGTGCTGCCTAGAGGACAGAACACTCTCCAGGCTTTAAGATACCTAGGATCATCTTTCAGGTTTTCCACTGTGTCCTAGGTCACCTTAGATAAGGTCCCATCTTTATTTTTACATATAATTGTTGCAAAAATGAAACATCAACATTTGAGGGATTGAGGCAACTGTTCAAATTCCTGAATGAATGAGATTTCCTGATCACTGAAAACTTGTCAATTCTGTAAGATACTATCCTGAGCAAGGCAGCTGCCATCTGTCTTGCTCTTAGGTGTATTCAGAGCCAGTGTTGTACATCAGAGGAAGGAGTCTTCAAGAACATATGAATGTATAAGTGTTTTCCCTTCTCTCACTTATACACTGGATGATTTATTAGTCATTGTGAGAGTTCTTTAGTCTTACACACTTGCCTTAGTTTTTAATTTCTAAAACCAGTTCTACATTGACATGAAAAGACCCTTTCATCCAAATTCCTCTTCTGTGGGCAAAGTTTGTGTGCCCAGTACAAGTAAGGCAATGTTCAACAGCCTATTTCTCCGAGAAAAATAATATTTTTAGTAAGAAGGAACACAGCACCAAAAGGACAGACAACACTTCTCATGTGATGCTTGACTATGTCATTTCACTGCAGAAAGCTTAATTTCCTTCACTGGTGAGTGTAGTGTGGTGTGTTGACCTTGGCTAAAGGTCAGGCACCCACCAAAGCTTTTCCGTCACTCACCTCCTCAACTGGGCAGGGGAGAGAAAATATAACTAAAATCTTGTAAGAATGAGATAAGGACAGGGAGATTTTTATGTGATTAACGTCGTGGGCAAAACAGACTTGACTTGGGGAAAACTAATTTATTAACAATCAAATCAGAGTATGATAATGAGAAATAAAAAACAAAGCTTAAAACCCCTTCCCCCCCACCCTTCCCTTCTTCCTGGGCTCAGCTTCACTCCCAATCTCTCTACTTCCTCCCCCTGAGCAGCACAAGGGGACAGGGAAAAAGGGTTGTGTTCAGTCCATCACACGTCATCTCTGCCACTACTTCCTCCTCAAGGGAGGCCTCTTCACACTCTGCCCTTCCCACAAGCTGCAGTTCTTCACAAACTGCTCCAGCGTTGGTCCCTCCCACAGGGTGCAGTCCTTCAGGAGCAGCCTGCTCCAGCCAGAGTCCCTCCAGGGTCACAAGTCCTGCCAGAAAACCTGCTCCTGCCTGGGCTCCTCTCTCCACAGGGCACAGCTCCTTCCAGGAGCCTTCTCCAGCGCAGGCTGCCCATGGGCTCACAGCCTCCTTTGGGCATACCCCTGTTCCAATGTGGGGACGTCCCCAGGATGCAGGTGGGTGTCTGCTCCCCATTACCCTCCATGGCTGCAGGGCACAGCTTGCCACCTGGTCTGCACCCTCCTTCCCCACTGACCTGAGGGTCTGCAGAGCTGTTTCTTTCATGTCTCTCTCTGGCTGCAAGTTCTGTTTCTTCTTTTTTTCCCCCCTTCTTAAACATGTTATCCCAGAGGTGCTGACATAGCTGATGTGCTCGGCTTTGGCCAATGGTGGGTCCATCTTGGAGCCGGCTGGCATTGGCTCTGTCAGACATGGGGGAGGCTTCCAGCACCTTCTCACAGAAGCCAACCCTGTAGCCCCCCAATTCCAAAACCATGCCATGAAAACCAATTACAGTGAGTACCAGCCATGCTACTCAGATTCATGATGGTATAAAGATATGGGGAAAGATCCCCAAACAGGATGAACTTAACATGTCACCATAAAGCCCATAGAGTTACATCACTGTTCTTTGTCAAAAGAGCAAGCCCATAAGCTGTGTCCAGATATCTGCCTTTGCTAATCTACTTCTAATTATAATTGATGTGAAGGCATATGTTGGGGAGGGAAGTTCCCTTGTATGAATTACAGAGCCTCTGTTCTGCTATATCACATTATGTTATTCTAGCCCTCTGCCCTGTTTCTTACATTGCACAGAGGGGGACTCCTAAAAGGTTTTCAGCCCATCATAAATCACAAATGAGTATTACAGAATTAGTGGGAGGTGGTTTTATTCAGATAGTACTGAA
The DNA here is from genome assembly GCF_000690775.1 of Eurypyga helias. NCBI lineage: Eukaryota > Metazoa > Chordata > Aves > Eurypygiformes > Eurypygidae > Eurypyga > Eurypyga helias. The sequence continues at coordinate 49,603 of NW_010267493.1, forward strand.
ACCATCTGTTATTACAGAGAATGCATTGCCTTAAGCACAATGTACTGATAACATGAATTAATATTTCTCATGACCAACACGGACAAGAGGGAATGCAAAATCTGAGTGAACTATTAATAGTAGATTCCTCACCGTATAGCATAAAACAGTTGAGAAATACCTCTGTGTTTATAAAGATAGAATTATGAGGCAGACAAGTGGAAGGAATTCCTGACCTAACAACATTGAAGAACCACACCAGAACCCAGAAACATCAACACACAGACAATACAACAAAGCATACTTTCACCTGTGGTAGATATCAAATTCATTCAACATAACCTATATTTTTTTTCAGCATTCATACTGTAGATGATACAGTGTGTTAACTCATATGTGCTTGGAACTGGTATGATAATCTGCATTAGTTATTCTCACTGCAAGAAACCTTTAATAACCTTTCATAACTCTAAGAGCCCTTCCTTAACAATTAACTGGTGAATGGTCTGTAAATATACACACCCTTAACTGGTTGGCTTGAGTGATTAATTAGCAAGAGGATCTTTATGCAGTTACTGGCCCATTAACCAAGTAGGACCTGGGACCCAGCTTCTAGCTATGAAATCCCTGAAGTCAGAGTAGGACTGGTCTGCTGCTTCAGTGTTTGAACAGTTTCCAAATCTAATTGACAAACACATTTCTGCCCTGAGGATGCACCCGAGAAATAGAAAAAGGCTGTTTTCCCCACTGCAGAGGTTTTGTTTCCCCCTTGACAGGGACACAAGGGCCAAAACAAATGGATGAAGGACACACAGGAGAACTTGTTGGACTGGCAGGCTAACCTCTTCCTTCTCTTTCCTGTGTAAAACTTCAGGGAAATTAATCCTTTCAAAAGCCTAGCTGCTATATATACACAGCAAGTTACAGAGCTGTTATATTACAAATCTGAGCTGCTTTTGTCTTCCTTAGAAAATCCATGGTGAGAAAGGATAGAATGAGACTTATACCAACTTCTTCATGAGTTCTCTACTAAAAGACAACTATCTTTCTCTCCATTCCTTCAGATTCAGCACCAAAGTCTTCTCCACACAGGTCCTTTGATTTCAAACACAATTACATAATTAACTGGCCTGAAGGCAGGTATATCATGCAGCTTTCTGCCTCAGCTCCATTTTTTCTTTCATCAGTCATCTGAAACATATCTTTCTTTGCTTGCCTTCTTTGATTTCTGGTATTATTTACTGAAACATTTATGTCTGGGGTAGATTTGTTGATGCTTCACTAAAAAACTAAATTCAAATAAATGAAAGATAGTTGTTTTCTCTGAATGACATGACATGTAGCTGACAAGTGAAATATGACAGAAGATAAGCACTATGACTCAATAATACATAATCATTTTGAAAATATAGATGGGTATAAAATTACCCTCTGTAGAAATGCCCCCCAGTTAGTAATTTCAGGAAATGTCATTCTCTTAAGATGAAAATCTACTTTGTTAGCTGAGGCTAGCAACAACTCTTGGGTATGTGGATTATGTATGCATTTCCTTAGAGTAGTTTGATCTTTTGGATATTTTCTGTTGGAAATTTCTTTGGACACACAGCTTGGATACATTCCTTTTTATATCATGCCTAGTCAAGACCCTAAATTGCCTGAACTGTCATAGGCAAACAATATATTTCCCTTCTTTGGTTTAGCATTCAGTAATCCTTGCCAGTTGTAGTGACTGCACCTCAACATAACTAATGTGTCTCCTAAATCCCTGTTAATATCATGACATTTCTAGAGGAAGTTTTTAATTAGACTTTAAAAGCTGGACCTAGGAAAATTTCAAACCATTGGACAAGATATTTGCATATACAATAATCATCTTGCATGTTAGCAATATGCAATTTTATTTTCTTTCATACCCATTTCATGACACAAGATTAAAAATCTAAATGCTCAGATTTATCAATGACAAATTACCCACTAAGGGATTCATTTCCCATTTGGTTTTCATGTTCTTTTAATACTGCCAAATTTTATGTCCTCAGTGAGGTGTATTTTCTATAAGCTCCCTGTAATGATTTGGTAACAAACATCCTGTTGCTTTCATAACATTGTCACATTAGGGATTCTCCACAAGTGACTTTGATATCTTATACAGAAATACATTACACTCTGCAGGTACAAGAACAAGGTACTGAGCAAAATGCACTCCGATCTCTTTCTAAGCCAATACCGGCCAAGTCTGTCTTTGCGATGGATTCTGCTGGAGACCATCCCTTGGTTCTTCTGTCATTGTTTTCCAGGGTTATAACCAATCTGAACTAAGCAGATCTAAGGGAAAGTGACATGATTATAGAACTATTTTTTATTCTTTGGGAGAAGTCAATACAGTCAAAAAGCTGTTCAAATTACACTAACTATTCCTATGACTGATGATATATCTTTACTGGTTCCCAAGGATACTTACTTCCATTGTCTTTCTTATAACCTAGTCTAATTCTAAGGAGATTAAATGACTTCATGATGCAAAAGGATACTTCAAGTAAGAGAAAGTTATCCATAGAGAGCAATTTTTTTGGTCAGCTGAAACAAACATCTATATCATAAAGCCTTAAAAAAAACCAGTCTGGTATAATGAAGAACTTAAGCTCATGAAGGATAAGGGTAAGAGAACAAATAGATGGCTATGACAATTTCCTGTAGCATTCATTTTTGTCATATTAATTTGTAGTAAGAAAACAGCAGAGTTCTTGGAGTATTAATTCAGTTGCTTAAACACAGGATTCTAATGTCATTGAGATGCTATAGATATCCTGCTCAGACTGCAGCTGCCACTCCAGAGCAGCTCTCCTCTACTCGCTTTGTCCTATCTACTAGCCTAACAAATACTTTTAATGTCTCAGGGCATCTGAAATTACATAAGATGCCTACATTTAGGCAAATGAATTGTGCCATATATAACCAAAATAAGTTACCTTCTTCAAAATTATTTTCAATTAACATATGTTCCTGTATAGGGTAGGATACACTCTCACCTCTCTAGCTTTAGCATGTTAGCTAAATCCAACATCCTAACACCCAAGTGTAATTTTAACTGCTCTCATCTTAATCATTTGTTACTTGTGTTACTAATAAGACTTAGCCATGCCTTGTTGAAAGGTTTATTGTTAATTCCCAGTAGTAATTCAGAAGGTATTTTGAACTAATCCCAGAGTGTCTTCCAGTCTGGAGATGAGATCTCTGTATAAGAAACTTCAAACACAGGTGTCCATTCTGTAATTGTTTTTCCTTATAAACACTGGGTCTTCGTCTTATGTTTTGCCTTGTATTATCTTATCTTCCACCATGATCTGATATTCCTATTAACACAGTATTTACTGAAATCACTGAAAGTAAGCTGATTTATATCATCTGAGGATTTAGTCCATCAGTTCTCAAACTATTTTCCACATACTTTGAAAAATTTAATCCTACTAAATTGCTACAAGTTCGATGAAAAAGGTTTCAATTTTCCAAAATAGACGTTTCTATACATTCCTCACTAAAGTTGAGTCCTGGATTTTGCCAACACCAATGAAAAGAGATTAAAATCTATAAAGTACTCTTGCAATCAAAATTATTTATCACTGCAATTCTAAAACACAGATTCTGAGCAATGGTTTCCAGAGAGGGACTTCAGTATTGTCAATCACTTATGATGAACTGGACCAAGAGTTCCAATAGGAAACCTGTAGCCCACCAGATTCCATTCAGAAAGCTTTCAAGCTGGTCACGTAAAGACTGTGTTTGTATTTCATTTGACAGTGCATTTGCTAGCTTAGACTGACCCACACAGATTTTTTGTCAGGCTCTCCACAGTTCAGTCTGAGCACCTTCCAGTGCTACATTAGGCAACATGATTAAGATCTATCAGGTTGGTTCTCCCATTCTCTCCCCAGGGTGAAAATTGTCAGCAGTAGAGAATTTCAGATTGGAATATATATAAGTGCACGTCACTTGAAGCAGAAAATAGGAAGAAATGCAATGGTCTCTAATTTCTCAGAATTTATTCCACATTCTTGTCAGACCACTAAGTGAGCCCAGTAAAGACAATTGTCTATAATTAAATGAATAAACAGATAACTTCTTAGGCAACCCTAACATTCATAAAAGATGTTGCAAAACAACCATTGCCACCTGAAAAACTTAAGGGTCTTATTGTGATGTGCAGATTAGCCATATGCAACCTCAAATAGACAGGGAACAGAGTCCCAAGGACTTTAATAACTTAGAGTAGTGTACATCCTGGGATATGCTGTAGTTTCTCAAGCCAGTGTTGTCCATGTGCATTTGTTTCAATATAAGTGAACCATTCAAATATAGGCAGTTTGAAAAGTCACATCAATTACACCAGGAAAGAAACACATGGTAACTATATTGTTTGTAATTTAATAACTGTATTTTCATACTGATTTTAACAGAACAGGGCTGTAAATCTGCCAAAGTCATCTGAAGAAACAGGCCCTTATTTTTGCCTTCCCCCTCCCCAATCAGAAAATGGAGTGACAATATCTGATTTTATGATTTCATTTTTCAGCATTATCATGCAATACTGAAAAGCAATTTGGAATAAGTGTGAAAAATTACTATCAAAAGGTCAAACTAAAAATAAAAAGTCATATCTTCATGAAAACTAAAAAAAGAAAGGAAGGTAAATAACTATCTTATAGATACCCTTAAAAAAGCAGTAGGGGTGTTATTTAGGAATATATTTGCTGTCTTGTTTTGTCAGTTAAATGACGAGTTTCTACTTCATATTTCTTGCAGTGTCTGCCAGTTCCACACCCCTATATTTCATTCAATCCAGTGATTGTTACATGGTGTTAATTGTCATGACTGAAGTCTGAGTCAGTCATGAAGTTAATTTAGAAACTGACAGATTGTACAAACTTTATGAAACAAAAATAAGGTTTACAACAGCAATGCAGAAGACATTGTCACTATGAGCAAGTCATGCTGGAATGAACAAGAATCTTATGTTGCATCAATGCACTGTTCATTTCTGAGTTTTCTTTTCCTCCCTGCCTTTTTTCTCATAAATCACAAAATCATAGAATGGTTAGGGTTGGAAGGAACCTTAAAGATCATCTAGTTCCAACCCCCCTGCCATGGGCAGGGACACCTTCCACTAGACCAGGTTGCTCAAAACCTCATCCAGCCTGGCCTTGAAAACAGCCAGAGGTGGGGTATCCACAGCTTCTCTGGGCAACCTGTTATGATTAATGATCAATAAAATGATTAACATTTAAAATGTAAATAATCAGCAGCAAAACCAAACCAAACCCAGATTAATAGTTAAAAAAAACAGAGAAGCCTGGTTCAATCAAATTTTACTGCAAATTTTCTTCTCCTCTGCATGTTTTTTGCCATGTCTGCTCAATATGCAAAATTATTGTTTTAAAAGACTAGCAGTTCAGAATTAGAAATCCTTTGGCACTCAAGATTTTTTAATTTCTATTGCTGTCTCTCAGTTACAAGACAGAGTTGCCTAGAGATTTAGGAAACCTGGGTTCTAGGAATGACCTAGCTATTAAATTTTGCATCAGTTTGCGTAAATCACTTCTGAGGCTGATTTCTCTTTCTTCATCTGCCTTACACAATTCATTCAAAGTATTTCTATTTAACAACACTTGCTTTAGAATACACAACACAAAAGTGAATATACACATCTATACACTCCACTCCCTTTCATCTAGAGAGCCTTACAAATCTTTTATTCAATCTGGCATGACACTTTTACTGTACCAGAATTCATATTGCACTCCAGTGAAATGAAATTGAATATGTAGGGGCCAACAGTTTTTTTTAAATGCACACACATAGATATAAACATACAAGTATACACACATACAAACCAGTATTTTAAACATTAGTCTTTTCTCACCTTGTTCAAAATCCAGAACATAACTAGATATGCATTGTCCTTTTTACCTGTGCTGCTGTTGTGCTTCACAATGTGAGAAGCACAGGTTTCCTCTCCATACTCACGTATAAAATTACCCCAGCCTACCTACAGAATTTCTCTGCAGCTCAACACTTCACAGAAAATACCCATTTGTCAAGACCACAGCTTCTTTCATTCAAAGTTCAAATCCACAAAACTAATCAAATACCAACAGGTGGCTTAAATTTGAACATTAAGTATCTTAAACTTGCTCCAACTAAGAGTATAAGGGGAAGGCACATAAATGAAAACCAGGTCTAATGATATTGTGGTAATATACTACAAGACACCATGATTTGGAGACATCTAGAGCTAGAGAGATACCATCAGAATTTTCTCTTACTGTGGGCCCAGTTCAGTTTCATTAAAGGCAGAGTCAAAACCTCTTGCTTATGCTGAGAATGGAGAGCATACAAATGGACAATTGGCATGCAAAAGCAGTTATTATTTAACTCAAAGAATCACTTTTAACACCCCAAAGAAAACAGGTTGTTTTTGTTTTGTTTTTGTGGTGTTGTTTCGTTTGGGTTTGTTTTTTTTTTGAGGTAGGCATTATCTGTATATAGGTATACAAGAACATGCATTCCATTCCTTCCTACACATGCCTAAATTTGGAAAACACTTTACAAGGGGAAAACAGGTCAAATTATATGGAAGACTAACAGTAATGGGTGTACAAAGTTATTTAGACTTGCATGATAGTGTGGATGTATGCTTTTTTGAGCAAAACACAACTTTCTTAAAATGCTGCTGCAAACACAATCCTATTCCTATTGCTGCATGTTTTCTAAGCATTATGCCACTGTAACACTCAACATCATAAACATTTTTATTGTTCAAAGAACTGGTGAAATCTATGATACCAAAGCCCTGTTTATTGCCCTTGGACCTTGTATATTATGGAATTGCTGCCTCTGCTGGTCATAAAACAGCATTCTGGTCACAGAATATATACCAACAGACAATTTAGTCTTAGTCTGCTGCACCTCCTTATGCAGCATCATGCAGCATTACCACAATTTATCCTTACTGTGCAAAATTCTATTAAAATCAATAATGCAAACACTTCAGTCACAAAATGGAGTTTGTATCATAAAGATAGCCTGCAAAAGCTTTCTATATATTGCTCAGTAAGTTGCCTTATGAAATACACGTGACCAAGTTTCAGGCTTAACATTTTATGTGCCTTTTATCTTCTTCCCATAAAAAGCAGAGTATTGATGCATGTGAACAAGCCTCCTACCTATCAAAAATTCAAAATCCAGAATATTTATAGGACTAAAAACTAAACTGATAGAGATGTATCAAGTAAAAAACCTATATGGATAGTTCCAGTCTTTTTTTATAGAGACACACATTTTCTAATTAAAAAAAAGCCACCAAAAACCAAGCACAATTATTTACAAAACTATGGATACCAGCCAATAGAATCTACCTTTGGTGAGAAAACCAGAATTAACAATGGAATAAATTTTAAGAACTCATCCAGGTCACCTACACACGTATTTCACACACATTCTCCAGAACAGAATATACTTTGTTCATGATAACTGACAATTTTTCTAGTCTATGCTCAAAAATCATTGTTGATAGAGACAGTATCTCAGAAATGTAGTCCAATACTTCACTATGCTTATAGTTATAAAGGTTTCTCTTAATGTTTAGACTAAATATCTCTTGCTTTAACTTAAGCTTGTTACAGCTTGCACCATGTGGAGTGGACATGGAGAATTTATGGCCTCCCACTCTACAACCACCTCTTGTGTACCAGAAGATTATTACCAAATCTCTCTTTGGATTTCTCTATCTTAGACTAAGCAAATCCAAATGTTTCAGTCTAGCAATGAAACAATTAAGAATTCATAGAGCTGAGGAAGTTCTTAGCACAAATGTCTGAAGATTGTTACATCAATTTTCAAAAAGAAAAATTAGTTTGGAAAAGCGAGTAACATTGTATGAACATCAATCCTAGACAATGATCACTGGTAGGAAGGTTTTGAAGGAACTGAGTGAAGCGTATATAGCAAAGACTGAAGAGATTGATGCTGCTGTTGTCATATAAATGAGAACTTTTATTATAAAATAGCTCTGCAGAAGGAAAGGGAAGCACTGTGATCTTTAGATCTTTGCCCTTCTCCCTAAGCTTCCCTCCACACCAGGATTTTTCTCTCCAGAGCAGTGCTGTGGATATTCCTGGCAACATGAACTCACAAAGAGTTTACACAATTCTCCAGTAACATCTCAGCTCCCAGTCCTCAGATACTTCAGACCAGGTGGGTGGGAAGCCTAAGAACTAAGGGACTTACCTGCTAGGTGTAGATGCAAAATGCAGCCAAATAGACACATTTTCTGTACTTCGCAATACATTCTTTCTCCCTAAACCCACAAAATTTGGCTTCACATCCTTGAGCACCATCTACTGGCTTCTCATCTGCTGATTTCTTACATCTACACAACTGGAGATTGTATTCATCCCACCAGAACATAACAGGAGCTCAGGGTGGTGAATAACAGACAGCTTGAGACCAACCCATAAGTTGGACTCTGCTTCTCTAAAATGTTTGTCAAACAATTTTGAGTAATTAACAATTTCATAATAATCAAAGTCTGTGTCTGGACAATTTTCAAAGAGATAATAAGGCTTAACTGAGCCAGTAAATTATTTGCTGTGAACAGTTCAACCAGCTGTACGCTGTGTGCTGCAGATTCTATCCTTTCTGTTTCTTCAACTCAGGCGACAGTTGTTATGTTAAAATGATGAAATAAAGCCTAACTCCCTAAAAATAATAATTAAGCACTAGGGTGCAGTAAACAAGCATAATAAAGTTATTAGCAAATAGTTAGTTTTTAGTGTTGTAAGAAAAGTGTGTAGCTTATTTTTCAAGTCTTTTTCATAAATTGTTTTCATTGGATGATTTCCAGAAGCTCTGTATTCTTTTTCCAAATAATCACTGACAAGCTAGAGATCATGTCTAATTTTTACTTAGCCTGTTCTACAGATTCCACAAAAAAAAGGATCACATAGGAATTACACAGATGAAAACCCGCAATAGAAATCCACAAAGTACAATAATTCATTGAGCTCTGAGATTATTATATCTAGAGTCTCTCTTCTCAAAGCCACAATTGCACAGTTTTTTCCATGCTTGGTCTTGTATTTCCATGTATGAACCTGTTCATTTCAGTATGGAGCCCATCGCAGCAATGGAAAAAGATTTCTTAATGACAGAAAAACTAGGTAGAAAGAGTATCTTTGAATTTTGTCTGTAGTGACACTTCTATGTTCTTATTCTATAGCCTAGATTCAGATGAAAATTCTATACTATCTGTTCTGTAAAGTACTTCATATTATCCCTAAGCCCTTACTAATTTCTAGAGCTTAAATTCACTTCCAAATTAAAGATCTAAGGAGGAGGAAAAAAGGCTACAAAACACTCACATCTGTCATTTTTATACTTTAGGAAAGGGAAATTATCATAAGATATATGAATAAAGTTAAACAATCTATCCATTTCAAAAATCTGATTTGGCAGCTTGGCTCATGAAATTTGCACAAAACTGATTTTTACACAACCATGTTCAGGCAGGAACTTTGTCAAGCTATCTGCACAATGTAGAGAAACAACAAATTCATTTTTCTGTGATAAAGTTATACACACAGTCATAATGGAAAGTTAGTGAGTTTAAGTGTTTTTCAGAACTCGTGTTGAACTATTCAACATTGAACAAATTAGGTTTGATACTTATATATTCAGACCTCTAGATTTCACCCCACTTAACATGAAGAAAAATAAGGAGAGGAAAACAAACTAGCCTTCTGGGATGCCACATACTTTATTAGAATCTTGACAAAAGTCTTCTAATACTGATGGGTCTTAGACCTTGAAATAGATGATTGATTTGATGTTTCATTAGCATGATTTAGCATGGTCTCATTTGGTTCCAGTGGTCATGCCTCACAAACCTGACAGTGGGGGCACCAGGAGAGGCTGAACCACTCTCCTCTGCATAACAGACTCCCCAGTGACAGGGTCTTTCAGCTAATAAGGGCTGATAGAAGCCTCTATACATTTGACTCCTCTTTCAACTTCATAAGCCTAAAAATTCAATTAGAATTACCACTCATGCTACGTTGCTCTTACTGTCACAGATAGGACCTGTGCAAGATATTTTAATTAAGCAGCAAATGAAGCCTGACATAACCTTTGACTCTGCTGTGGAACAGGATGCAGTGAGGTGGCTGCCATCACTAGTAGCACAGTTTGATTTCTCCCTACTGTCCCTTGAGTCAGCTCAGCCCCTTCACGTGCTGAAGGTCTTGGGAGTCTGAAGAAGCAGTGAGAAGGCCAAAAGTGAGAGCGCTGATTTCATCCCAGAAGATTTAGCAGGGCATTTTGACATACTGAAATCTGAAACTGCAGACTTACCAGTGTCAATGCCAATACCTAAAGCTGGTTAAGTGTCTCCAGCTGTGACCTGACTCTTACTAAGAGAAGAGCCATGAAAGACTTATCTGGGGCAGCTAAGTATGAGAAAGTCATGCAGCCTGAAAGCCTTCCTATCATTTGACTTTACCAGCAGTAATGACTACTCCTTTTCAGATAACTTAGTCTACTTTGTTTTACATTACTTGCCAGCTGAAAATTGAATCCATAGATCTGCAAACTCAGCCCAGAAGGACTTATCCTTTGTTCAGTTTTGTTGAAGGGAGAATTTGGTGAATATATCAGGTAAGTTGTATTTAAAAGGTCAGAGAGGAATTTGCAGAGATAAGAGACCTCCACCCCTTCCCCTCCCATAAACAAAAGGAAAATTACACTTCCACTTACCAAGATCAAAAATATGAGCTGCAGAAATAAAGACAAAATTGCTTTGTGATAGTTATTTTTTTCCTGCACTCAGTGACCAATGGATTAGATTTGAATTTTCCCACACACCAAAAATTCCTTGTTCACTAAGAAGTGTAATTAAAATTATTAAAGTCTAGAAAATTAATATTGGGTTTGACCCTTTCCTTTGCAGAACTAGTAATGAAAAACAAACAATTCATGAAACTGACAGCAGGGGTGTAAACATTGCTTTTAGCAAGTTTTTTGGCACTTATTCCAACCAATTGGAAAATATGCCCAAACCATCATGCAATTTTCTAAGGCTGCTATCTCCCACTGCAACAGTGTTTTCTCTTTCTTGCTGTATCTTATTCAGGTAATCCTTGCTAAGCACTTAACAATTCCTTGCCGAGTTTTGCATCTCCAATAAATGAGACTGAGCATAAATTTATGTTAGTGGTTGAGTCACTCAAGAGAGTATTGCAAAATGACTGCTTTGAGCTAAAAAGAAGTTTGGAGATTTTTTTTTCCACTTTATAATTATTTTGGAACAAAGACAATACTTTAAAACAATGCCATTTTGAAGTTGGTCCAGGAAATGAACTGTTTGTGTCTCTATTCACAGCAAACATCTAAAAATACTAGAACTTTCTTCTACACCCCAGAATAGGACGCATATGAGTGGTTCAAATAAATAACGTCATGAAAGACCAACCACAAGTTTCCTTTATTGGAATAAAAGACATCATAAGGAACATACTAGGAAGTACGAGTTCAATAGAAAGAAATGGAATTAGAAACTTAAAAGTTGTCTCACTGAAAACAACTTTTCTCTATGTGTGACTAAAATCCCAGGTTTTACTTCCCTGCATGCCTCACTTCAGTTGGACAAATCTACCCATAAAAGCCACAAAGACAATCATAGAAGTCATGGCAAATATTCATAACAGGATCTGTTCTCTGACCCAGAGAGGAGGGAGACCTAACAGTAGAACAGGTATTGGCATCTGAGCCAGTACCTCAGGTTGTCTTTAGAGTCAAGATGGCATTCCTCTGACCTATTTTAGAGGATTCACACACCTAGGAAGATATGAACCACTCATTAAGGTCTCTCCACAACTACAAATGGATTTTAAGGTAATTAGCTATGTTGTAGGTAGTTAAATATGGTCAGATAAATTCCACCCAAGGGCCCTCTCATTCATATGAACAAACAAAACCAAACCAAACCACAGCATGTACAGGTGAGTATCAGTCCTTGGAGTATTATCTGGTGGGTTTCCTTGATCACAGACCAAAGTCTGAAAGCTGCCTTTCATTATTCTGCCCCTGGGATTCAATGTTCTTTTGTGTAGTACCTGAAGATTCATATCTTTCTAACCAGTGGTATGCACAGTCTGCTTCTGAATGATCTTGTAGAATTTTGCCTCTTAAATATCTATTTGAAACAGGCTCTCCTACTACACAGGAAGTGTTGGGGTTTTCAAAGACCTTTTTTTCTGTATTAAACACTGAGGAGTAAAAAGTCCCTATGAAGTACATCAATTTACCTTCCGAGCCAGGAAGAGATTGTTTGGGGCAGGGAGGGACTAACAATTGTCCCATGCCTTGTATATCTGTCTGTAATAGTCCACTTACCAGAAAAGGCTAACAACATTTCTGGTTAAGTGCAGATAAAGGTAAACAAACCAAATAAGGAAGTCCTGGAGAAGTAAAAGGTTTTCCTCACAATAGCAGCCCATCAGGTGTTCTCAACCTCTATTACTGCCTGTGTATCCTTTTTTTCCTTTTCTTCCTCCACAAGTATCTTGGCAAAAAAGAACAGGCTCTGACACTTGTCACAATAAAATCTACCTTCCCAAAGAGGGAAGAACAACTAACAAATAAAACTGATAATCTTGAAAAACATGTTGTCAAGATCCATAGCAGAGATTTAATATACAAAAATAAAGTTGTATCTCTTTGTGATCAGTAATTTCTATAAAAAATATATACATTCTCTTTAAAATACAAGGGAAAGTGATATTATTTTAATTTCTAGAATGGCAGGAAAATAAAGCTATGCAGAGAAAATAGGTCAGGCTCTGCTTTTAAATACACTTGCCACAGGTCACAACCAAAAGGCAAGGTTTGCCTTTTGTCAGCTTGCTTTCATTCACAAAACTGCATTACCCAAGGAGTGGGTATAATACACAGTGGATGTACATGCTGTGCTCACTATTTACAACATACAGCATAACTGTCCATCAGCTTCTAGCCCCCACTGATATTTTGCTATAGTCTCAAGTTGCATCTCCTCCTTTACACAGCTATAAACTCTTCAAGGTATCTTTATTTCATTATGTAAGCTTGCGGCATTACACAAGGGGGTTGTTGGCTTGCAAAGTATCATAGAACCATATAATTTAGGTTGAAAGGGACCTTAAAGATCATCCAGTTCCAAACCCCCCTGCCATGGGCAGGGACACCTTCCACTAGACCAGGTTGCTCAAAGCCTCATCCAGCCTGGCCTTGAACACTTCCAGGGATGGGGCATCCACAGCTTCTCTGGGCAACCTGTTCCAGTGCCTCACCACCCTCCCCGTGAAGAACTTCTTCCTGATGTCTAATCTAAACCTCTCCGCTTTCAATTTAAACCCATTACCCCTTGTCCTGTCACTACAGACCGTTGCCAAAATTCCCCCCAGCCTCCTTGTAGGCCCCTTCAGGTACTGGAAGGTGCTATAAGGTCTCCCTGGAGCCTTCTCTTCTCCAGGCTGAAGAAGCCCAACTCTCTCAGCCTGTCCCCATAGCAGAGGTGCTCCAGCCCTCTGAGCATCCTCATGGCCTCCTATGCACTCATTCCCACTGGTCTATATCCTTCTTATGTTGAAGACTCCACAGCTGGACTCAGTATTCATGTGGGGTTTCACAAGAGCAGAGTAGAGCGTGAGAATCACCTCCCGCAACCTGCTGGCCACACTTCTCTGGATACAGCCCAGGATATGGTTGGCTTTCTGAGCTGCCAGTGCACACTGCTGCCTTGTGTTCAGCTTTTCATCCACCAGTACCCCCAACAACATATCAACATATTGCCATTCATCCAAGTAATGTGTGACTGAAATAATCAGGCAACTACATTTAGGAAACTTCTAATGCTTGTAGTCAAAGAGAGAAGCAGCTCAAGAAGAAATTTATCCCACAGTACACTGAGGCTGGATTCAGCTTCACACATTTTGTCATCTAATGACCTCTAATGCCTGGGGTATTTGAAACATTAGCCCAAGTCTGAGACATACAATGCAAGTAATAAGGGGGTTCCATGTACTGCTGAGTGACAACTGGAGGGAAGCCAGGACATCCTCTGATGTCCCAGATTTGCCAAAAAACAGTCACTGCAGCTTTAAGAATGTCAAGGGAGGTAAGGAGTGGCAGCAGTCATATTTGGTCAGGACTAATGGATACTCAATGGACACCTTTTACAGGATCAATTTTCCTGATTCCTTTTAGAAGAAGGAAATGTTCAAAAACCAGTCTTCCCCTTTCAAATAGATTCTCCAGAAAAACACCAAACCTAGCACAAGGACTGAATTATGTACAACACCAAACTGCAATGTTCTATTGAGAGTAGTTTCTGTAAGGTGCGCCTAGACAGCCTAAGGATACAGTACATTAGGGTTTTGTTGGTTTTACTGATAGAGGTCCTTTCTCTAAACTTCAATTTTGTGACACAGAACTGTAACACTTAGTCACACAAAAAAATGACCACTCTAGAAAGTTACTCTGCGGTGTTGTGATGTCCAAAAAAAAGTTCAATTTTACTGGAATTCACTAGAAACAGAAATAAACCCAAGAAATAGAGGCATTCTTCTCAGTTCAAGGTGGTAAAAACTTTTAGAGTAAACATTCTTTCACTGGTACTTTCTACAAAATTATTTGACCAGACACTATTCCCTATGACATACGATAATCTCCCTTCTCATGGCTTACTTGTTTCTGTCCCCTGTAGTGGTCTCTGGCCATGAATATCTACTGGGCAAATATCTGAAGTGTGTAATGGGAAATGAAGTCTTGCTTGTAGCCAGGAGTCAGCTGAGAGCCTGAAAGCAGACAGGGCTCCAAACTACAGTGTAGGCATAATATGAATTTACTGTCATTAGAATTAGTGTTTTAGACACTTCTAAACCATAATCAATTCAAATTTTTAGTTTTATCAAACTGATACTTTTACCTATTTTCAATTCAGAAAAATTCTGTAATGGGAACTTCCAGCTTCTCTTAATATAGAAATATAATTTTTTCAACCACAGCTAATGAGAACTAACTATATCTTACACTAATTGTAGGGGATGGCCATTTTTAAAAGTGTACCCAAATTCTCATTGCTAAGTTGGTTGAAATATGTCTACACAACTAAAGTTAGATGACAGAGGTCTTATGACAAAGACAGTTTGAGAGGGACAGAACACTTTGTCTTGGACTTAGACTTGATATATGATTTACTCTGTTTGCCTCCTGACTATTTTATATTCATAAATGCTACATGGTGTTGCACACAGAATCTGTCATCAATCAAGGTCATTACGTGTCCACATTAAGTAAGCCAGGATTTAGATTGCCTCAGATAGATAGCAGAGATATATTTGCAATTAACACAAACATATTAAACTAAAATTAAAACTGAAAAAAAAAATCTGAGGCTCTTTACAAACTCTTTACATATCTTTGAATTTCACAGCCAGTAACAATGTTCAAGCAGCAAGTCTTTAATTCGCTCTGCATTACTTCCACCCACAGGAAAGCATGCCATAAGAAGGAAAATCACCTCCTGGGGATAGAACACATTGTATTTAGATTAACTTGCATGTCTCTACCAATTTGTGGTTTACTTTAGGCATGCAGGTAGTTAAAGTTTGGCAGGAGAATCTATTTAAAATAGTATTCTAAGTTAAAATTGTCTTCAATATCTATAGTCCTGTTTCATGAAAACTAGAAAAAAGTGCATAAGCCTTAACTGCACTGTTTCAGTTCAGCTTCAGACATAAAAACAATGGTCTTCAGTTAGCAAAACAAAAAGGAGGTAGAGGTTAAAAGACAATTAGATAAACCAGAAAAAACCTTTTCCTTATCTGATTTTTAAATTTTCAGTGAACATTGGCAGTAGAGTTACTTTGACACCAAAACGTATGAGAGAACAGCTCCTGCTAAACCTGAAAAAAATCCTCTTGTTCCACACCATTCAAGCTTCTGTATGACAGTCTTAAATCAGCATTCTGGACACCAATTATTGAGATGAATGCCATATATCCATCTGATATTTCTGTGGAGTAGTATAGGGTAGTCATCACCTCCAATCTGAGAAGTCCAGTTTGTAGTGGTTTGATGTCCACCACAGGTCAAGAGTGCCCAATAAATCTCAATATCAGACTACAGAGATATTCAGGCTTGGTTTTGAGCTAAAAGAAGGTGAACAACTTAGATCAAGTAAGGTACTTTATCCTAAATACATCTTGCAAAATTAAACTACTTGGTTTTTGAAACTTTGCGGTATTTTGTTCCTATTTCTCCCACTCCTTCCCTGTTTATTTTTGTTCATACAGTATCATCGCCCATTCTTCCCTTTCACATTAAAATAAATCTTTGTGTGTCAGCTTTACAAACAATGTCACACATCTTTAACTTCACACAGGTGACCAAATCCTTTTTATCAAAAAAGGCATAAGCTAAGCACAGGCATTAGGGTTCACAGTACAGGGATGAACATCTACCTTTCCAGGACTGGTTTTCAAGAACAGCTTTCTGAAATAACACCCATCCAGGAAAACTGAGTCTGTTTAGACTTTGCTTTGTTCTCACCGTTGCCTATTGATGTCACCTCCTTTTACTGCCTACATTTAGTGGCTGGCTTTTTTTGAAGTTAACTTGTAGATACAGGTTCTTGAGATAGAGATGGCAATTACATATTCATCTGTAAATACAAGCCATAGACTTCTAAGATGTGGAATTCAAACCTGACTTTTGGAAAGATATTTAATCATGTGGTGAAAAGTACACATACCACATTTGAACACTGTCTTGCAACCCAAACAGATTTGTTTCCATGTTCAATTTCCCTCAGATCTAGGAAGCCAAATCATATTTCTAAGCTGAACTAATCTTATTTCATGTGCTTCTGCACATACACATTGCATGTCTTTTTGCAAGAGCAAGAAGTCTTCTGCTATCAGATTTCTTTCCTATGTATTGGTACTTAAACAATAACCTTGGCTTTTCCACTAGGAAAACAGTATGGAATAGAACTTGTATTAATAAACTTTCTGATTTTTCATGCTGAGCTTAAGAAGGGTTGTGACTTGTAACTGAATGCTTACGCTTCTCCATGCTTTCAAATATTAGACTGATGGAGAGGTTGTATTAACATTATGTGAATACCATATTGCATACATTTGTTTAAAAGCAAGGATGATATTTGAGGTGAAGCCACTTTCCTTGTATGAATGCTTGTTGTTCCAACAGGCTCATTATGGCCTGTAACTGAACCAGCCCTGTTCCATCATATTAGAAGACCATAAACCAATACAGCACATCTGGGTTGGCAGTGTGTAATTATGGTATCAATGCTATGTCTAAAATTACCTATTCAGGCATATAATAGGGAAAAAACATTTCTTGCTGAAAAAAAACAGGCTTGTTTTTCTAGTCAGTGCTTCGTTATATGTTCACAATACTTTTTGATTAGGATCTATGGATAAATGCACATGCACATACATGAAATACAATCATTAAAGCTGTCTTTATTCTTTTGACATTTGTTTTTCTTATTAGTATATTAAATGTCTCTGGGTTAGAACACAAAACAAAATAAAAATACCCTCAGAAACATAAGTACAACTGTACAGATAGTACAAAGCTGATCCATTCTGCAGAAAGCATGGCCCATTTGTCTACTGTTTTGTCATGACACCTCCGCTCTGCAACCTCAAAGTACCAAATAATATTGTCAGTCATGTTCTTTGTGACAGCGTAAAAACCAGACAACTCAGATGTTCCGCAGAACAGTGTAACAGATTCAAAGGTGATCCAGCAGGTTCTAAGGTATTTAAAATCATATACTCATAGAATCATTTAGGTTTGAATAGTCCTTTAAGATCAAGTCCAACCATTAACTTAACACTACCAAGGCCACCACTAAACCATAACCTCAAGCATCACATCTACTTCTCTTTTGAATCGCTCCAGAGATGGTGGCTCAGCCACCTCCCTGGGCAGCCCATTCCAATGCCTGACAGTCCTTTCCAGGAAGAAATTCTTCTTAATATCAAATCTGAAACTCCCCTGTCACAACTTGAGGCTGTTTCCTTTTGTCTTATCACTTGTCACTTGTGAGAAGAGACCAACCCCCCAACTCTCTGCACCCTCCTTTCAGGTAGCTGTAGGGAGCCACAAGGTCTCCCCCCTGAGCCTCGTCTTCTCCAGGCTGAACACGCCCAGCTCCCTCAGCCGCTCCTCACAGGACTTGTGCTCCAGACCCTTTCCCAGCTCTGTTACCCTTCTCTGGATACACTCCAGCACCTCAGTGTCTTTATTGCAGTGAGGACCCCAAAACTGAACATGGTACTTGAGGTGCGGCCTCACCAGTGCCCAGTACAGGGGCACAGTCACTTCCCTACTCCTGCTGGCCACGCTGTTCCTGATGCAAGCTAGGATGCCATTGGCCTTCTTGGCCACCTGGGCACACTGCTGGCTCATATTCAGCCAACTGTAGATCAACACCCTCAGTTCCTTTTCTGCCAGGAAGCTTTCCAGCCACTCATCACCAGGTCTGTAGCATTATGTGCTATTGTTGTGGCCCAAGTGCAGGACACAGCACTTGGCCTTGCTGATCCCCACACAGTGGCCTTGACCCACTGATCCAGCCTGTCCAGATCACTTTGAAAAACCTTCCTACCCTCAGGAAGTTCAACACTCCCACCCAACTTGGTAGCACCTGCAAACTTATTGAGGCTCCTCTTTTCTGGCAGATGTAAATTCAAGAAAACTGTATGATAGAAACTATATTCATTGTTTGCACACATGGTGAAAGTTAGGAAAGTAATTTAAAAATAGCATTATTCCAAAACTAACACAAATAAGTGAAAATCAGTTGCAGATTGCCATCTCTGAAAATCAGGCCACATCAATAATGTAAAAAATCATTTACCTATAGTCACAAGCACAAAAGATGATATACATGACTAACAGCACTATGTAAATAACACAGAAATCATACATGAAGTCAATATTCAATGCATATGTATCTATTAAACATACAAGGAAACAAGTGTTAGTAATCAGAAATACGTATCTTGCATTGAAGACCATGAACCAGTCTAGTGGGAAAAAAATTCCACCTACCTTATCTGTGTTCAGACACCAATTTTCAAAGAAGGTCTGAGGGACTAAGGTATGGCTTCAGGAATGAAACTGCAAGGACAGGAAACATTATCATGCAACCATCCTTCATTACCTAATTATTAATCCAAAGTTGTACTAATGTATACCAGATACTATTAAAAACAGTTATCCTAGTCTGTGTAAGTCTTTAAACATATTCTATAACCCATATTTTGACATATATTTGTATAAACATATGTACATGCATATATACATGAATGCACGTCTTCATTGACTATTTTCTGACTTACTCATGAAAAGGAACAGATTTTCACTTCTGATTCTTCTCACTTATATCTATTTGATTGTGCTCTAATACTATGTTTTTTTCATAAAACAAGATGTATTACAGTTAGACGACAGATTTGTACTTCAGTTTTGGAGCTTGTGGTCATCAGTACATTGAGAATCTCTGTACTATCTTTAGTCCTTTAGGCCAGTTACAGAAGAGAGCCATTGCCTGGTGTAGATTCAATGCAAAATATGTGAATCAACATGTGGGTTATTGCTGTCTGAGCTAAAGTGCCCAGCTCCATTAATCAGCAACTCAACAGTATCAGCTTTTGCTATCACTATTTACTATTAACACCACACATCAAATGAGACAAAATTGACTTGGCTGGCTGAAACAGTACCAAGATTGTGTCTGCTCAGCCACTTTAGGAAGGGAAATACACCAAGTCTTCCTGTGCATTCAAATTGATTATAACATATATTGGTTTGTTTTTATTTCCAGAGGTAGTGCTCAAGTCAGCAAGTACATTTTTGCCAAAGGCTTCCCATTTATTAGGCCTTCGGTGACCTTTATGTTTTCAAATTAAGTCTCCTTGTAGCTCTTTCCAAGTTTACAATGGCATTTGGCTTAAATAAAGGAAAACAGTTTGCAAAATATCAGTTTCCATCTCACAAGCCCCTGTGCCCTCCATCGTGACAAGTTAACTGATCTGGCAGTTTCAATTCTCACAAAAGTGAGGATTTATATGTATGATCTGAGGTACTTATGGCCTTTAGGCTACTAATGGCCAATAGAAAGAGACAGTTTCTTGAGATGTAACAAAATATATGCTTTGTTTTCAACCCCAGGAGGTAGCTGCTTTTAAATGACAAAAACAAATTTCATTTATAAAGGCTGTAGGAACTAACTCAGAAAGGACAGCTTTAAAGTTTTTATGATTATCTGTACTGTTCTTTCACAAGGTATATAGTCATCTGTGACATGGACTTTATTTTTTGCACTCATGTATTTTCTGTAGTTTCATAGCATGTGAAGCAGTTGTTAATGTGAGAACAATAAAGACACATAATAATTCTTTTTCCTCCATCTTTTCATGGGAATTCAGTCCTCATTTTGGGTAGTAAGCAGGAGTGCTGTAGTCTAGAATCTGTTACCCATCTAGCTGTATTTGGCAAAAACTTCAGGATTTCAGTAGCAGGAGACTACAGAGGTGATTGTGTGGGTGGAGACTGAGCCACCTATAGCTGATCCAAGCAGCCCTAAATCAATGTAAACCCCACTGCACACCAAAACCTCAGCCAGCCAGAGGAGCACATGTAACCTCTGTTCAAATGTATTTTATAAAGGGTGGCAGCTGCTTTGGGGTGGAGAAATGGAGGAGCCAGGTGGGTGGAATGGAGAAGACATGTGGAAGGAAACATTGTTGGGGCTGGGGCTGGAAAGTCATTTTCAAGAGAAGTTCTTCATGCCAGGGCAGGGATGCCTCTGAGGATGAATGCAGCCCATGGAATGCTTAAGCTGAGGCAGTTACATACCTGAAGAGACTGTGCACCATGGATGACACCAGAGCAGAGACACCCCCAAAGAGACTGTGGCTTGTGGGCAATCCATGCCAGAGCAGAGACACTCCTAAAGGGACTGCAGACAACGGGCAGCACAGAGGAAAATAAGAAGCAAAGAGTAACAGACAGAAACCTTTGCACGCACAACCCCAACCTCCTGCGCTGCTCATTGCCTAATGAAAGGGATAGGGATGGACAGAGTATAACCTGTAGTGAAAACAAGTGGTTGATACTAAGGAGAGACAACTGGTGGTGGGTTGAAGTTTAGCCTAGAGTAGGGGGAGAGGTGTCTCCCCATATGTTTGTTTAATTGTTATGTTTCCTTCCTTTTTTCCCCAGTAATGAAATCATAAATTAAAGGAAGTAAAATTCCCCAGGTTTAGGCTGTTCTACCTGCAACAGTACCAAACTGTTTGAATAGCTACGGGGAAAGCATGGACCCAAGGTCCTGCTTTCTTGACTGTACAGAGAGAAGACTTAACTGGAAAGATGTTATAGATCTTCACTACTTACTGCCTTTCCACAAGATGGATTTCATTGCTGACATGGAGTCAGGATAAGACCAGGTTATGTACATGGAGATGGAAGATTCAAAGCAATCTTGGCACACACAGCCTATATATAAACTAAGAAAGATGACCACATCCAGAAGAGTCAGACCAGTCACAGGAGGGAAGCATGGATAGCATAATTTAAAATAAAGTATTTCTACAAGAAAGCTGCCAAAAATCAAGACCCAGATTATTAAAAAATATAAAATACCAATATAATGTACATCTTGGAGTAAAATTTCTCATGTATGTTTCAAAGCTAAGCCAACATTCTAGTATGATTCTTTTACACAATTAAAACAAAAGATTTAATATTGTATTTCCACTTCCCTGGCACTGTTGATACTGCAACTTGCATTTTAACAAACCAATAGTGTTTCACATAGAAGACAAACTCCTGTGACAGGACTCCGTCCTGACTTCTGATCCCTCCTGTATTTTGAATACAACTAAGCTGCTAATGAATCTTTTCATCTTTATGCTTCGACTATAGGTTTTCATGACATATAGAAGTCTGTTGATATCATGGGAGCTATGCCATAATGTTGCACTTCAGTTAGGACACAACCACAAAGGAAAATGGCTTGGATTTCTTTTTACAGTTGTCTTAATGCATTTTAAGCACCAACAGGATGATTTTCATTAGAGAAAGAGATATGAGCTTAAAAGATTTATTAATTGGTTTGCTTTTGTGTTCGAGTGTGGATTAAAGGATTCTTTTGGTAAATTGTCAGCTGAGCAAAATATCTCGCTGCTCTCAGTATGACATTTAGGCCTGATCCTCCTTGGTTTAGCTTGCTAAATACATGCAATTCCCTCATGCTTTTTTACTGCCAACATGACTGGGCGTGAGAGGAGTTGCTCAGTACCAGGCTGAAATTATATATGAAGAGTTATTGCCATATCTCTTCCCTTTGACAAGGGCATGTTTCTAGGGATGAGGATTGATTGAAGAGGCAGAAAGGAGGAGCAGGAACTGAATTTCATCATGGAACCTGTTCTCTATAGCCTCCCTTCCTGTATTTCCCCACTGAAATTCCTACGCCTGCACAAAGAACAGTTGTAAAAGCAAAAAAATAATACTTGCTGCTCTGTAGTGAGAATTAGGCACCGGTTCTGTAGCCAGATGCAATTGTGACAACTGCTTTGTCCAAGACAGAGAACTACTTCCAGACCAGATGTGAACAGATGCCCACAAGAAAGGTAGGCTGCAAGCATCCATTTAGGAATATTATTTGCCCCCAGAAAGTTTATAAGCTAAATCATAGAACAGTGCACAGTATGCAACCAGTAGTGCTACAACCCCTGCTTTTCTGGACATGGCTCTGCCTCACAGAAAAATCTTTAAAGATTGTATACCATATTTCCCAATTCCTGTATCTCTACTTGCAGTTTGGAGGTTTGAGTTGCTCTGAAATGAGAGGTCTCACAAATTTCTCAGAAAATCAAAGTAGCTGCAAGTTCTTGGCTTCTGTCATTAGACTACATCTCAATACCTTAACTAGGTCATAGATAATAGCAGGTATTTCTACACTTCAATAAGATTTGTAAATTTATATTGTTACATCAGAGAGAAAAAATTATAGTATAGATATAGCTTGCTATCTTACTATAATCTGATTAATCCTTGAAAATCAGCATAACTCTAGATGCAGTCTTCTCTGAGATGAGCCTAGCAGAAGCACATCAAGAGCATGAACCTCAAGGCTCTTGTATTAAAACACAGGTACCAATCCACTCTGGCAGAATCCTGCTCAGCCTCACCCAGGAAGTTGTCAGAAGGAGTAAGAAAAGCAGATAACATGATGGTGCTGCTGTGTTTGGTTTTTTTATTGGGTCCTGAGGCTGTCTACAGCCACTCACCTGTCACATCTTCATTCATGTTTCATGCCTCTAACATTAGAAACCATAAATACAAATACAAATGACACTTCACTCTTGAAAAGTATATGGGTGGATGCCCTTCCCCTCAGGTAACATAAATTGCTTACTCTGAAGAAAGGTGTTTAAGGTGAACTAGTTTCATTGTTTCTAACCACTTGCCATTATTACACACCTCTTTTCATTTGAAAGCTATAAAAACATGCCGTTTTTCATACATTTCAGACAAAACATCTGACAGAGCTAGCTGAAAGGAGCCATCTTTCAGTATGACAGTGTAATAGTGTCTTTTCATCTCAAACAAACAGCTTCTGCTATAGAATAGTTGTGAATTCATAATAACTTCTCTGTACAAGAGTAGAGTCCTTTCAATCCTGCACATCACTGTTGCCTGAACACTAGATTCTTCAGTGTCAGAATTTAGAAAGTAACTCAGATACAGCTGTCCAATAACTGTGAGGCATTAATTTCTTCTGTACATTATTCCCTTGAGATTATAACAATAATTTATCATTGTTTTGAAACAAACTGGATGGCTGAGTTGACAGAAACACATGCCAATTTTAATATTTGTACACAAATAAACACTGTCAGAAACGGAGATTTGTAACAGCAAATGTGTACATCAGTGACAAAACACAGCTTTGTCAAAAGTCTCATAACAAAATAGCACTCAGAGCAAGACTTCCTTTTAATTATCTTAACACTGCATGTGACATCTCCAAGACATTTAGAGGCATTAAAATAGATCTCTAACAGATTAGTATTGTGCTCCATCTCTCTGTCCCTTTTCTGCCATGATCTTTATGACCTACATAGGTAAAACTCACAATGTTCCTCAGCCACCTGGCGCATAGGGATCTCAACCTGAGCTAACACCTGGACTCCCTCTGGGAAGAATGGAAAGAGACTTTTGTGAGGGGAGCAGTTTATCCTAAAGCAGATATTTATTTTTAGTCAGATGAATTGTGCCCTACAAAATATACTTTTGTCACATGACTAGCTTCATATAGAAACCTGTTTGATGAGTGAGATGATCACACCCACACAGGTCACAGATACACTGGGCCAACATCAGTTCCAAGCATATAATCCCATTATTATACACTGGCTCTATTCATCCTAACGTACAACTGGTAAGTTATTTCTGTGGCTCAGTAAATTTATGATTGCTTTCCTTCATGTGGTACATCAGAAAACTTAAGACGTAGAACTAGATATGAAACACTCATTCTGGGTTGTTAAAAATAGGTTGGGAAGGGGTCTGTGTTATGAACAGTCTGACTCCTATTTTGCCTGGGACAGTGATCCTTATTTAAATACACTATTCATCTTGGCAAAATATTACTGCAAAATAGGAGCTGGGAAAGACTCAGAAATCATCAAAAAATCCAAACAATTCCAGGACACTTAAATCAAAAGCAGAATGACAAGGGTGACATACTTAAAACAATTGATAAAAAACCCAATTCTATTAAGAGTTCAGTATGACCTAAACATTAACTTCACCGACTTACTGAAATGAACTCTCCCTTACAACATATATCTCAAAGTTCAGATCATTCCTTTCTGCTCTGCTCCACTATTTCCTTGTTTCCATGATGGGAATGTGCTTTAAAAATAGCATTGCTTAGCCTTTAGCTAAGACAACTTCAGATCAGCACAACAGATGCTTTCCTGAGCCGATTAAGTGAATTCCCATCACATTTTTCAGCTGATGGCATTGTATTTCAGCTTCATTAAATGAAGTTTAAGTAGCACGAGAAAAGCCATTCCTGGGCTATTTCATGCTCCATATAATCTTCAGTGTGCTGTTTTTCACCAGTACTGGGAAAAGGTGAGGGAAAAAAGGAAGCTGCTGTCACCATAGGTAGCAGTGAATGGGAGTGCAGTCTACCAAGTTACACGTAGTAGTGCTAATCAGCCTGCAGGAGAAGCCACAGAAAGACAAGCCCAAATAAATGAATAATGTGGAACAGTGACTCTAAACAACAGAAGTGACTGTGTGTGGCAGAGAGGTTACAATACAGTGGGAATAGTTTAAACAGGCATAAGGAATATAAAAAAATACCTAGAGAAAGAGAAAATTTGTGATTGGATGTTTAGAAAGGAAAAATGTATGAGCCCCTCTAATGTTGTTGCTGCTGATATTGTTTTAATTTTCCTTCTGATATGTAGAATATTGAAATTCCTAGAATTTACAAGCAATTTAGTAGCAAATTACTGAGACAAAAGTCAGCCATATACAAGCATTTTTAAAGTATCAAGTATCTGACTGAAAGTAGAGAATGTCAAAGAACAGATAAAAGCAAACAAACACCAACCTTGTTTCCCTCTGTAAAGACATGGGAACAATGTAACACTCAGCATTGTTTCCTTCAGAAAACTATTTTTAACCTTTTCCAGATGAAGGCATTAGGCAGTGTCCAATATCACATATTACAGCTGCTTGGACAACATGTTCTTAAAAGAACTTCTCATTCTTTTGTCTAAAGAATGTCTAGCAAAATGCATCTGTAAATCACATGAGACACTAAGATCAGTTAAAACGGTGAAAAAATAAAGGTATTTGCTCTGCATAACAGTCTTATTTTAAAAAATACTAGTGCTCTAAATCAGAGCAAGATCTATGAAATTAATCTCTGAAAAACTAGACTGGGACACTGGCCTATCTGATGTTCATTAAAAAAGAAAACAAATTAAATAAAACTTTCACTATGTTCCAGTAAGTGTCTGAGTGTATATAATAGAAATAAGTAAACCTAATTAATGTTTCTTTTCAAAGATCTTTTTTTCTAGTAAATGTTGCTGAGTTGTTGCAAAATAAGCATACTTCTCCAGTCAGGAAATAAGTGATAATTACATATTTGCAAGGATCTTTTTTTAAGAAAAATTAACATTAAGAATGGAATTGTAGCTGCTATTTTCTGCTCTGAAATTTATGCTGTGTCTGTCCCTAAGGTGTCTGGTAACTCATCCACAGAGTAACAAAACAATGTGCATTACATAAAACATAGGTAATTCCTCAGCAGCACACTGCTGGTGGTCACTTGGTGACCAAAACATTCCTTTTGCCCAAGTATCAATTTCAGAATTGATAGGCCAGTCAGAATTGCTAGTAGCTTTATGTTTAGAGAAGTTTCACATGGTATGTGGTATGAAGACAGTACATAGCTCCATTTCAGCAGCTAACTAGCTTCTAAATAAACAAGAATTAAATTTGGCATAGACACATCTACGCCACAGAGGCATGAACATATAAATTCCACCTTTAAATTTTGGATCTTAATGTGATCTCTTAGTTACCAAGAGAGATGTATTTTCGTATAAAGTTATAGGATGTCACAAAAATTCACCAGTTTTTCACATAAGGTCATATAGGACAAGTACTAGAATTTTATAGGAAAGGGAGGAAAAGCTGGAGCAGTAATGTGGGTTCTGCTATGGAAAGAGCAAAGTGAATTCAAACAGAACTAAAAATCAAAAAAAAATCTAAAGAGAATATCCTTTGGGGATAAGACAGAGAAGATTGCCATGTAGGTTTGACAGGGCTGAATTTCAATCACTGTTCAACACATTTGACATTTTTCTGGTTCTTATATGCCTTGACCTAACAGAAAAGTGAGCAAGCTATGCCAATCTCCTGTCCTCAAAAGAATCTACCCTGGGAACTTTCTGATTATCTATTTAATTAGAATTTGGTTTACATACAGACTTCACACATAACACAGGAAACAATAGTCTAATTTTAACCCAAAGTTTCTCCTTGAGCTTGTCTCAGCCCAGCATGTCACAACCCACTGTAACCTAACAACCTTCAGACAGGATTCTTACCAGGGGAAACTCACATCTCCTTACCTGTTCTGATAAATCACCCTGAACAATGGGGCATATTCTTGGGGGGGGTGAGGGGAGTTTTAGAGAAATAATTTAAAAATTTATCTTGCAAAACAAATTGAAAGCTACAGCTCCAATACCATCACTTAGTTTTGTAAAAGCCAACTTCCATTAGCATATGACTTGCCTTTGGAAAGCAAAAGCACTTCATGTATCTCTGCTTTCAAACACAAGGACATAACACACAGCTCAGGTAAACCTGAGACAAGATTCTGGATGCTGAAGAATATAGAAGAGAAACATTGTTATGTTTTTACCATGTTCCTGCACACTCTTGCAGATACCCATTACTGATCACTCTCAGATGGGCTGTTGGGCTATATGGACCTTGTATGTCACCTAGCACAGCTGTTCCTAACTCTTAGCATAATCCTGACTTCAAGCAAAGCTTTCACACTCTCTCATAACATCCCCATATACTCATGAAACCTTCAGTGAAATGGACTGAAAACTGGTTGAAGTGCTGTCCTCAAAAGAATTGCGATCAGTGCCATGAAGTCCAGCTAGAGGCCAGTCACTAGCAATGTAAGCCAGGATTCAGTGCTGGTGCCTGTGGGAGCTGGGGGTGTTCAGCCTGGAGAAGAGGAGGCTGAGGGGAGACCTGATCGCTCTCTACAGCTCCCTGAAAGGAGGGTGCAGAGGAGTGGGGGTTGGTCTCCACTCCCAAGTGAAGAGTGAAAGGACAAGAGGGAATAGCCTCAAGTTGTGCCAGAGAAGGTTTAGATTAGATATTAGGAAAAATTTCTTCACCAAAAGGGTGATCAGGCAGTGGAACAGGCTGCCCAGAGAAGCGGGAGTCACTATCCTTGGAGGTATTTAAGTCATATGTAGATGTGGTGCTTAGGGACACCGCTTAGTCATGGACCTGGCAGTGTTAACAGTTGTACTTGATGATGACCTTAACAGTCTTTTCCAACCTGAAATATTCTATGATTCTGTGAAAGTGATGTTTCCTTGTACAACCTCTAGTAACTATCTAGAAAAAGAAACTTCAACATGGGGCGCAAATTCCAAGCATGAATGTAGACCACAATGATTGTGAAGGGTTTTTAAAGCAGCCCTTGAAACAGGGAATAGAAAAGAGCAAGAGCCTAGAAGACTGTATCTTTATCACTTTCCCTATGACACAGATGCAACATGTTACACAGAGGCTCTGAAAGAGTTCCCTGTTTCACTGGAACATTCACTAGCAGCTGCTGCTTTTGAGAACAGTTCTTTAATTCATTCTTTCAAAAGAATAAAATTCTACATCGATTTTCTGCAATTTGTTCTGTAATAACACATGCTTTAAGCAAGAGGTATTCATATACCAAATACATTATTCATTACAGTCCAGTCACTGCCACACTTGAGCTGTCTGCTCCAATATGCTCCATTTTTGATGTGCAACTATAAATTCTAAAGTTTCAGCTTTCATTACAGCTTCTTCTCCCATGTTGATCCATGTCATACAAGAACCACTTGCTTTCAGATTTCATACCATCTTAACAAGAATAATTCATCTTTTTTCCTCCTACCATTTCTTTTCTTTGGCATTAACTCTAATATTACTGTTGTTTAGATCATTAGGGTGCTATCTTCTATATTACAGCATATAGTACTTTTTCATTACTATCAGTACAAACTAACACCAAAGCAAATTTCCATTAAAAAGTTCCACTGATGGAAAAATAATTTACCTTATTGCGTTCAGCTATTGTTTTCAAAGATTCAGTTATATCTTAGTGTTTTAGCAAATCCCAGCCTTTATTTAACAGGTTAAGGGGAGATTTGAAATCCTACTCTGACATCAATTTATAGAGAAAAAACTATGGTCAATTAATAATGAAGCAGAAAATTGTTTACTGGGAACTGTACAGTTTTACCTTTGGAGCAAGGAGTGCTTATTGCATGACATTTGTTTCAGGTATCTATAAAATATTTAAACTGTATAAATGTCTACAACAAATAACAAACAACTGAAAATACAATATGGGCTCATAAACACTAAAATAATGAAACATAGCTACTCTATTAAATCGTTAGCAGCACCAGCAAAATACAATAGCATTGTCAGTGTGAGGAAAACTGCACCTGATTAAACCCTTGTCTCTTTCCTTTTTAAGTGCACAACAGAATAGCTCAATTGGGTGATCATCTCCTAATACCTATGGTGCTTCCCTCTCTGGTCCAGTTTTTAATGAACAGGATATATTACAGCAAAAAAAAAATCTTTGAAAAGTAAGTTAAGTGTCATCTGTGATAAAGTTATTTTATATGCTACCTTATGCTATTCTTTTTCTTACAAATTATGTGTTATGGTAGTGTTCTAGATAGCAAGGCTTTTAAAAAGTTTCCCAAAGTGCATGGTGCTATAAAATACAGAATAGAGAACTCAAGGCTCTTCTCCATTTCATTCCATTTTATCAGTTCAAATGGCACAGGAATATTATTTACAAGTCTAAACCCCTGCTTATTCCATATATCCTATTAGTTACTCACAGTGAAGCAGCAGTAAAATAAATTAAGTTAGGAGACAAATATTAAAATTACAACTGACATCTACCTGAAATTAATATGGAAATTAATAGAAATAAAATTGTTTTGAGAAACTGGAGGATCAGCTTCAGTTATATATTGTGCCTTTTCTGACTAAATCTCTTTCCGTTCTGTTTACTGTGGTTTCCCCCTCAAACCACCAAAAAGTACCTGAAAATGCGTTTATGACTCCTGGTCTTGCTTCCTATCAGGAAGTCAAGTTCTGTTCCTTCTTATGTGTGTATCTTCATAAGTAATAAATATTCTGCTAGACAAATTTCATTCTTACTTTCATTCACACAACTGTCCTGATTACAACAGATTCAAAAGTGAGCAACAGAAAGCAAAATTTGTCTATCAGACTGGAATTGAGTGGTTCTAATGATATTTCATGAGAAAAAATTATCAAATTTCAATAGCAGTGTTGTACTTCCCAGGTAAGTCTGTCAGAAGAAAAAGATTAAAATATTTTTTCTTACTAACATAAGCAGATTAAAAGGTATTTCCCAGGTCACTAGCATCTGTCAATCTGGGTCTGCTTATCATTAGTATGGATTTATGTGTGCAGTTCCTTCTGTGGTAAGAGCTAACACTTCCTCGTATTAAAATATTTTGCTACATTAACTTGGTAAGAAATACTTGATTTGTACCAATTTATTTAACAAAATAATAAATTTTACTTGGGATTCCTAAGAAAAAAAATATAACACCTTTCAAAACTGTCAGGAAAACAGTGTCGTTCTTTGAGCTGGCAAAGTTTTTATTAACTTTAATTAATATTTTAAATTAAGTTTACTGGAAATTAAATTTTAAGATAATGGGCCTCAGCCTGTCCAAATTCTAGTCCAGCATTTTAGCACAACTCATTTCATTCAGTTTATGCTCATTCTGAGGGTCTTATGCTGAAGTGAACACATGTATTCCCAGTTGCCAGCTCAGTGGGAGGACAACCTGGCAACAGCAATAGCTGCTTCAACAAGATTCTCTAGAACCTTTTTGTCTGAGCCTTCAGAAAAAACAGCATTTGTATTGATTTCTCATGCCCATCCACTAGACATTTTGAGGCTCTTGACTTTTGGAACAGAGTAGAGTAGTCCTAATGTCCTTCAGTCCTATTCAGTGCAGAGGTGGACCAGTCAGCATCATTAACACATTTCAGTCTGATACATATGCCCCTGGTTTTTCCATACAAGGAGAAAGAAGCCAGAAGCAACAGCCCCCACATTCTCTTTTCTAGTCATAATGAGTTCAGGTAAAACCAAAATTGCTCTGCTGCCTTGGACACTCAGATATTATTAATATCCTTCCTCCAATCAACCATATACATCAGTATTGCTTGTGTGCAATGAAGGAAGTCTTCCTGTGTTTTCCCAATCCTTCTGCAAGGACACTAGACTCTAAATGAAGAAATGGCACAAGAATTTCTACCATATTGCCTTGCTGCAGTCAACAATTCCTCTCCTAGCATGTACAATTTAGATACCACCCTCCCGTTTCTGTGTACATCAGAGAACTTAAGTGGACAAGCACATACCACAAAGCAGTTAAACTGCCTATAATCTCAAAGATTTAGTAAATGGATCACATGCATAGCAGCTTACTAGTACAATTTGAACAGGCTGAAGTGACAATCACGTATGTAGAAAGTTTGTGAAGGGAAAAGACAAAACAACACCTTCCTCCCCCACAGCAATGACTAGTCCTACAAAATGAAATAAATCCCTTTGAATGGACTGCACAGAATTCAAGGCAACTGGAAACAAACTCATAAATAAAGAGAATCCCCACATATCCCAGAGACTGTAAAAGGCCTTTTCAAGAGCAGATAATTGTCTTGGCCCAGGACTTAATTCAATAATGTTGGAGGCCTGAGGGGAATTCTTAGTGCTAACAAATTAAGATCTTGGTAATTAGCAGTGACTGGGCAAACAACCCTCTGTGATCACTGAAAATATCTCCTACAACAGCCCAGTTCTCCCCAATGAGCAACAAAAGGAGAAAATATGGTTAGATAGCATCCTGTCATTGAATTGCTTTGTTACATAAAGTCTAAGGCCTTGAGCAGTCCCAAAACATATGGTACAGAGAACCTTGCTTAGAGTTTCATCTCCCTCTATCTAGTTCCTTGATAACTGCAGCTGTCAAGCTGGCCCTGGTCCAGGAAGTCCAGGGCAGCCTTTTCCCAGCCTGAATCAATTGGAAAGTTCACAGCAAAGTCCTAGCACTGAACATGATCTCCAGCCAGTGTCCTCCTTTCATTCCAGAATTTAGGCCAGTCTTGCAGCTGTTTAAGTAGCAATGCCACTACAGATGGAAGCAGCTGAGCTTCTCACTTTTCTCAATGTAATCGAGCCTAGTGATGAAGCAGCTCATACAAACACACCAGGCAAATCTGACTTTGTAATAACATTGACAAATACGTGGCTGAAGCAAGTAAGACTGAAGGTCCTGATTTGCTAGGCAGGGTGTAGGAATAATGTCCCCATCTGCTTTGTAAAAAGAAAATTTCAAAATGTTTCCTGTTCATCCACTCCAGTAAAATTCATAATTAATGGAGTAGACCCTGAATGATGTAGAAATCTTTCAGACAAATGGAAATTTAAATCTGCCAAACATTAGTAAGTTAATTTAATTAAAAATTTGTTTCCAAAATACAATTCCTCTTATAATCACAAATCACATTTCAACCCATCACATCAAAGTAACTGCATAAAGGTGGTTTCATCACTGTAGATCAAAAACCTTATCATTTCTGTATTACATCCTCCTTAACCCAAAGCTGTATTCTATATAAGAAATCTTTTATATCTATACAAGATAAACGTATAGATATATAAAATTTATTTTATATTTTGTATGTCCAGGTGCCTACCAATCTACTTACCTGTCTATAAAAGCATCCAATTTCACCTAAATTACTAGCTCCGGAATCCCTATTTTCATCCAATTTCCAGGGAAGTTTAACAGGGAAATAGTCAAAACTTTACATCCAGGGAAACAGTGCAATATCCCAATCTCACACATTCCTCCTCAATGATTATAGAGTCCCTCATAGGCACAGAATTATGTGGGTTCAGTTGTGGCATAGAACTTGGGTTCAGGAAGTTTACTTAGTAATTCTTTGAACTAGAACTTTAAAATCACCTTCTGTAAGTCACCCAGGGTAACTGCTTCGGCTTGAGGTCTTAAATACTCCAAGACATACAAATGTCCCACAAGGCTGCAAAACATCGTGGTATCACTCAGGTCCCCATCTGTAAAGCATGGGATTAAATATCCATTTCATGGCAAAGATCAGGAACAGGTTTTCCAGAAGACACTAAAGGGAAAATACTCCAGCCTCTACTTACTGCCTCATGAGGTGTTTTACACAACATGACATAATACTGTTGCAGTGGTACAACCCCCCCATACCCATTAGAACTATGACCTAGGGGACTATCTGTTTCTGGTATCCATTCCTATGAAGTCTTTCAGTCTTAATACAATATCATGTAATAATGCCTTACATATCATAAAGCATAATTCTATTAAGAAGTACAAACAATAAAATCCTGTCCATATCAACATCTTTTTAGGGTTTGGTTGGGTTTTGTTTGTTTGTGGTTTTGTTTTCTTTCTTTCCTTAGTCTCCTCTGGTTTTTTGAATCTCCTATTGAGTAACCCGATCTTATTTGCTTCTTTGTATCAAAATTAAAGATTAAGCTCCTACATAAAGTTCAGAAGTAGTAGTAGAAACAGTATCTTAAAATGGATATGATAAACAGAAGAATGGGAAAAGTGAACCATTTTTATCAGCTTCCAATGTAGCCAAATCTACTGCAATCTTCAAAGGCACTCAGAAGAATTAATCACTGTTGTGTGAAATTTCCCTACTGAAAATCTTTAGTATTTTTTTCCCCTCTATTAGTCATAGAGAGTGTTATCACACTTACAGTCCATCAAAATAAACACATGAAATCTGGAAATTAAGGTGAGCTCGCTCTAGCCTCATAAGTTGAGAGTTGCATTTGTATTAATATAGAGCAGAAAAATAGACAAAAAATTGTTACAGGTCTTATGAGGTCCTTTATGTATGGGTTGGATTCTCAAGCAGAAATTAATGTAGTGACACAGAAGGCTGTAAGATGTTTGCATTTTAATCGTAGAAAGCATTGTACTTCCTTACACTGAAAACTGGACATACTGTTTATATAACATTCAAAGTAACACATTGTTTGTGGCTATTGTCTTTTATACTGAGGGAGAAATAACATCTCAACCAAAAGACTCGCCTCTAAAGTTAATCTGTTCAAAAAACATGGTCTAAACATCCACACACACAGCCTACAGATATCTCCATAAGGAGGATGCATCTCTTCAAGAACTCTTTAAAAATTCAATGCCTTAATTTATCACTACAGAGGAAACTAGGGTGATAATCTTAGATCAAACACTGAGTTGTATAGTTAACACTAAAGTTAGACACTGTGGGACTGTCCTCATCCACCATTTACCATCCACAGAGTATTCCACCTGTGATCTGGTAACCCTGAGCCCCCATTATAGTCAGCAGAGCAATTCTTGTCCCTTTGTCTCTCCTCAAAGCAGACAGAATTACACAGACAACTCACCTTAATGCTGCCTATTACTTTTCACTGGTAGTAAGTAGAGTTGAGGGTGACTAGCTTAGATGTAGACCTTGTTGGTTTAAAGAACCCAAGATAAATCTCAATCCTGCTGATCAGAAATAAATCTCTGAAATATGTATCAAAACTCCTGCAATAAAATCCAAGGATCTGTATCTGACCACAGAATGGTTTTATGAAGCAGAAGCAAAATCTGGTGATACATACACTTAGCACTTCATTAATTACTTTCTCCATCACTTTAATGACTGTTCTGAAGAACTTCCCAAAGATTACCAAGGCAATTTGGCAACTAATACTTTACTGCTGTACAACAGTCCATGGAATGTGATTCCTTCTGAATCCTTTCTATCTGGACCTTTGAACTTTATGAATCTGAAGTGAATTCTGAGACTACTGAAGAGAACAGGACCAGTGCCACTGACCTAAGCAAGTAAATGAGATGTTCTTATTTCCTAGTTTTGTTCATGCATTGTCCAAGTTCCAATAAAGTACTAACCAATGGCAAGTTAAGGCACAATAAACATTAAATCAGAAAACATACTTGTGTTTAATGATACCAGTGGCTTATGTTGCTGCCATGTCCTTGTAATAGATATTGCCAGGATAGAATTAATTTTCTTCATACCACCCCATATGGTGTCATGGTTTGGATTTTTGACTAAAAACAGTGCTGATATCACACTCATGTTCTAGCTATTGCCAAACAGCACTCACAGCTTCAAGATCCATTTCTCACTCTGTCCCCTCAGCAAATATTCTGGGGGTAAGCAAGAGTCTGGGAAGGAGCACAGAATAGACAGCTGACCTTAACTGACTGAAGGGATATTCCATGCCGTAACATCATGCTCAACAATAAAACTGAGCATTTCCAAAATAACCACTATTTGGAGACCAGCTGGGCAGCAGTCTGCTGGTGGGAAGTGGTAAGTAAGTGCCTCTGCACCACTTTGTTTTACTCTGCCTTTCCCCCCGCCCCTTACTTGAACTGTATTCATCTCAACCATCAAGATTTTTTTTTTTCCCCTGACTTCTGGATCAGTTTAAAGAACAGAAAGTCAATATGATGAAGACTGCATTTTTGTCCGTCCCCCCCCCAACGTTAAAACAGAGTCTTCAAAATACTGAAATGCCAATACAATGTTTCTACTTGTTCATAGTTGTGCAATTTTTAAAGGTATATAATGGATGTAGGTGCACAGTTCTGGACATTTGGCCCCTCAACGCTCCAGATGCAGCACTCAAGATGCATCCAGTAAACATCACAAAATGCCCGTTACTGTGTCTCATGGCAGTGTGCTCTTCTGACATGACTGTTCATTGTGACAGCTGGATGAAAGAGGTGAAATCATTCTGGGTTTCAAAGATTCTTTCACTCTTTGTGTCAGAAATACACACACAAAAAAAATCTCCTGTTAACAGAAGCTCTGGCGAGCACAACTGTAGCAAGAAAAGCTGGTAACATAGCAGTTAGTTCTCTTCATTGTGCCAGAGGATGAGAAGATTCAAACTATTGCTCTGCCTCAGAAACCACAGCATCTTTAGCTGGAGCTCTCTGCTTCTCTGAACAGCTTCAGCTTCCCCACCTGGTTGTGCAAGTGCTGGAATACAAGTCTACCTCTCTAGCCCATGGAGTATCTGACCGTTGTCACAGAGCAATAGATCCTCAACAGGCTCACACCTCTGATCATAGCCAGACTCCGGTACCTCACCTCACACTAAAAGCATCATCTTTTAAAGTACATCATTAAAATTAGACATTAACCAGGGCAATGCAAACAGCAGCACAGGGACCTGTGAGCACACAGCCACTGAAGCCCACTGCAGGCATATTGTCCTGCTACCTACCTACAGAAAGTGATGTCAGAGATCATTCATTCATCCATCCATAATATAAGTATCAGGCAACAGAAAAGCCAACCAAAAAACCTGTGGTTACTTTTCACAGTAGTATGACAGTCCATGAAAGCGAGTTAGGCTAAGCCTGTACCTTATAATTCTCAACCATAAAATCATAAGATAGCCCTCTTCCAACAATTTTTGGGGGTTTTCTCCACTTTGTTTTTCAGTCACAAATACTGATGAGTCCTTGAACTGTGTCTGGTTCTGTAATTCTCCTCCCATCTCTCATCCTGAATTCTTCCCTTAGCAACTTTCTTGGAATTTAACTACATAGTAAAATCACATACTGTAGGGGGGGGAAAAAAAACCCACACAACACACCACACACATTCTGCCAGATCTAAATGTTCTATTTTTCAGTTTCATTGAATATCACCTCTCTCAAGTTATGAATCACAGAGGACTTAAATCCCAGGTTTTTTTTATATACACTTTTATCAGGTCTTTTCTTATTCTATCTTGATAAGAAAATTCCCTCTTCTGTTTCATTTTGTTTTAGTCATTTTAAAGTTTGCATTGTTTGACTTTTTAGGGGAAAAATTCTGTTACTACCTCCTGTCTAGAAGAAAATTTAAAATATTCAGCTGTTGAGAACCACCCAGAAAAATCAATTTAGAATTGCCTTTGTCCTTTTCAGTGGATGCCATTAATCTCTTGTGACCTGCCAGACTCAGAAATCTACACCGCCTCTGTCAGACTTCTCACAGAGGTCTTCTGTTTGTAAAAAACATCTCCTGGGTGGGAGTGTTTGTCTCTTTCTGTAGGGAATTTTTTTTAAATGTAATTTTCTTGATTTTGGCTTGGGATTTTTGTGATTGTTTTTTAAAACACTTTCTCAACTCTCCTGAAGTCTCTTCCTTGGGTGTCTTATTTGCCTCCTATAGTAACAAATCAGCTATTGAGCACAAGGCAACACACAGTATCTTATTCTGCATCAGTGGATTGTGACCCATTCCCAAATTCCATAGCAGTAGTACTCAGAAGACAGTCTAATCTGGATTCAGAAACCACTAAGCTTTGGTAGTCCTGCATAAATTCTGGGACAAAAGTGATTCAAATTCAGATTTCAAATTTCATTTTCACTATCTGAGCAAGACTCTTAATTCATTTTTAAATACAAAACACTCACCAAGTACCTGCTGAAACCAAACCAAGGCACATTGCTTCCTTCATGTGATGATTCCAGTAAACTGAGACACTCACTAGACATTAGAAATTGGCAACCTACATCAGAATTCAGCATCTTTGCCCAATTTTTGCTCCTTAAATGCTACAGGCTTTTATTTCTGATCCAAGCATCTTGATGCCTGTATTTCAGTTAGACCAGAACTTCAAATTTAAGTATCTCTTCACTTTCCAAATATTTGGGGATAGGGCTAGGTATGCAATTAGATTCTTCAGCTATTTCAGACATGCTGGTCTTGTCAGCCCTGGAAGTTTACCCCCTGCCAGAAACCTGGACTGTGATAAAATAGCAGCTCAGGAGTCAGACTGACTACTCCATTTTAAAAGAATGAAGGACTAATTACACTGATATCTGAAAATTAAAGGTTAATTCAGAGTGAAGAACACTAAAGGAGCCAATAAAAAGCCTCTACAAAACGAGATCTGGACTAGTCTTGAATCCAAACATTTACCTTACAAATAGTCTGAACAGAGCTGGAATATCCTGTGCAACTGTTAAAAGGAAAACCTTGTTCCCAAGCATGTGGCCATGTTGCCCACTGGAGTGCCATGCCCTATATGAATTAACCAGCTGAAAACCTAAACATGACTTACATTTTTCACAGACGTGTTTTTTGTAAATGCCATTTAGATCAAAGAAATTTTCATGTTGTCTTTTTCCTTTAATTGAGCAGACAAAACATATACCAACTAAGCTGATCTAGCATTATAAACAATATAATCTTCTGATATTTTGCACAGCTGAATGTCTCTGAGCAAACCCAGTAGGGAAGTATAAAAGAATAAGTATATAGAGGACACTAGAATGGGATGAGTCCTTGCTATATATAAATATATAAGAGAAAATAAAACTGCTTTTAAGTTCACATAACTGTGCATTTAAAGTTTCAAATATATGGGGAGAAAATATGTCTTTCCTTGAACAATATAGATTAGAAAAAAAAAATCTGCTACTCCTGTAGAATATCCACCACCTAATCAGAGGATTTCTTCACTCCAAGAAGTGGTACAAGTGTAACATTTACTGTTTAATGTGTCTATTTGCTATGTGTGCACATACATAATTTTTATTAATAAATTTGATAAATCCATAAGTGCAAAGTGCAACTACTTCAAATTAGTTTGATCAAAGATCAGACATTCATTGCTGAGTAATAGAAAGTGGGCTAATAAAATTTCTATGGCTTCTGGCAGAGACAGGATGGAAAGATGATAATATCCTCAGAGATCAACTCCTTGCAGTCTTTTGTAGGGCCATTTACATGTAAATAAGGTATTTATAAGTTCACATAGATGTTAGAATAATATGAATTTGGAATATTGCTCTCAAATAGCAGCATTTGTTTCTATATCAAGTTTTTCAGACTGTTTATTTAATATTGTTACTATTTGCATTGCACACCCTGCTGAGATCAATAGCCCATTGTGCTTAGACCCTCTACAACTGTTCAAAGAAGACTTCATTACACAGTATTTATAATCTAAATAGCAAACATCTACACCATTATTGGGTAGTGTGGAAAAGGTCAAAACTTTTTGCTCCCCAGTGATACACTATGAGTCAGTTTTATCCCTTCACCATATTTTAAAAGGTAAAGAATGCTAATGAATGATTTGCATTTCTGGATTGGTTCTGCCACTATTTCTGAATTTTTACAAGGAATTCTGTTCCTTGTGTTGTTTTGATACTGGTGTTTAAAGTCTCAGCTGAATAATTCAGAACCTTGTAAAATGTATGAATTGTAAAGTTACCACTGTGTTTAAAAATAGGTGAAAAATCTTCTCAGTAAAACTGTATTTGCTACTAAACACATTATTTTTAGTATAACACAATGCAGTCTCACTATTGTTTCTCTCATACCTATCACCAGATGCCATCAAAGATGAAGCACAGCCTCCAGAAATCAAGTTTCTATGTTATCAATGCCAAACACAGTTTAAAAAAAATTTTGGAGACTCTGCATCTTGAAACAGCAGTTAAGACTAAAGTTTTTTCATTCACAGGAGAATAGATAAGAGAGGGGGAAGAAAGGAGGTGTTTCACAACTCAGTGTTTGTCATGTATAATCACCAGAACTGGAATAGAAAGGCTGGTTTTTGGTATTTTAATAGGTACCGGAGGAGCAGCACCAACCTCCTATGATGTTTCTTCTTAATCCTGCTCAGTCTAGTCAAAAACAAGGATGTTTGAGGGAAGTGGGGTGTGTGTTTTCCCCCCCACCCCCAAAGACACGCATTGGAATATGGCTGAAAAGCATCAAACTGCATATGTGACCTGGGAACCAGCTGCAAATCTCAGTGTTTACCAGTGTATAAATATAGATGGGCACAGAGAATGTATTAATACTCTAGCCTTGTACACTTACAAACTGGCATCACATTTCCATCCAGAAAGGGACCAGGTTCCCAATTCTTTCTGTACCATCTTTTCCAAAAACTAAACTCAGAATATTTAAATAACAATGAGTTAGGAAACCTCAGTAGATTCAATTGTTTGAGCCACAGACTTTCCACTTGAGTTTTATCTGAATTTTGGCAACTTCTGCTTTGGCAGAGCTTGCAAATTAAGCAGAACCAAGCACAGACACCCCTGGGACTAACTCCAGGCACCAGTTTAGCATTTTGTTGTTGTTGTTGTTCAAGCTGTTTTCCTACTTTATACTTTGCTTTTAAACTGTTTCTTTCCCAAGCTGTATTTGAAAGGAAATATTATAAATCCCCTCCACCCCCTACCTCCCAACCACAATGGAATATCCGAACAGAAGTATCCAGAAAAGTACTTCACACAATATGGCAATTGTGAAACTCTTCATGATTTCATTTGGGATTTTTTTTTCCAAAACAGCATCTGCCAAAATCACTGATGTCTTTTTATAACACGTTTATAAAGTGGTGCGTATAAAATGATCAGAACATTTCTACAGGTGTGCAGGATAAGGCAGGCAAACTAAAATCCCTAAAGGACATATTTCCTCAGTTCACTGACTATTTTAAGCACAACAACAGTAACTTTTCTGAGCCTAAAGTGTTCCCAGACATCTCACACCCTGCTTTTAGTTGTCAATAGTCCCATTTGCACCTTTTCAGAAGGAAAGCCAGGATGCTGTATAGCCTATACGGTGCACTTCAGAACCACTATAGCTTTTGCTGGGATTTAACCATTGGACCCTTACCCAAGTCTCAGAAAATTAACATCAGGGAGAAAAACAAAGGAAAAACACCCCAAATACTGAACTCTTATGTTATGTTACAAAACTATTCTCCAGAACTGGGCTTACCAAAAGGTCTGTGTTAATTCTGCTGTTCCTACACTTTACTTATGCTACCACATTAGTGGATGTACAGAACAAAAGTATCTTAAGATTTTTGGGTGTTAATTACGCAAACACAAGAGAAATGCTAGTAAACAAAGAGCTATTCCCACTTTCAAATAAAATTAAGGAAAGGATAAAAAAAATCCTCTAAAAAACCTATCCCATCTGGCTCAGGGACAGACTACCTCAAGAGAACTAAGGAATTAAGCAGTTGCTTTAATACAGACATTACACATTGAATGAATAAGTAATGTTCTCTAAAAGCACATGCCCTTGTCATACTCTTATTTATTTTCCAGGTATGGCTTGTACCATGGTGAAAATATTTTCAGACAAAGGAAAAAGTGGGTAAAGGGAGCTAGTCAGGAAATTCTAAATTTGTCCCTGAAGCATTCATCAGCTACAACTGTGAATAATATACACTTAGAGAGGGATGTCCAAAAACTCTTACAAATAGCCTAACACTTCTGTTATTGAAATCAGTAGGGAAAAATCCAGGTATAGATGAAATCTTATTCTTAGTTCTGCTCAAATAACGTATTTATCCTTCAGTTTCTCTGTCAGAAATAGGAACTCATACTACTTTGGCTAATGCTTTGCCCTTGTGTTTTCAGGGCTCAGTTAATGGATTAGAAGTAGTAAAAAGACTAAAACCAACATTTACTGCTAATATTCATTAAAAAAAATGAATGGTAAAATTCATTATAGTAATTGTAGTCTCTCAGTTTTCTCACTTTTACCTTTCCAATTCTCTCCTTCAGGGACACTGTCATGGTAACCTAGATGGCAACTAAGCACCCAGTGGGATGTGGAATTGGAAGAGTAAGAGTGAGAAAACACAGGGGTTGAGATAAAGACAGTTTAATAGGTAAAGCAAGAGCTGCATGCACAAAGCAAAATAAGGTATTCCTTCACCGCTTCCCATTAGGAGGCAGGTGTTCAGCCACCTCCAGGAAAGAAGGGCTCTGTCACCCATAACAGTTACTTGGGAAGAAAAATGCCATCACTCTCAACATCCCCTCCTTCCTTCTTCCCTTAGCTTTACACACTGAGCATGACATCATACGGACCTTTGGTCAGTTGGGGCCAAATATCCTATCTGTGTCTCCTCCCAGCTTATTGTGCACTCCCAGCCTACTCACTGTTGGGGGTGGTGTGAGGAACAGAAAAGGCCTTGACTCCCTGTAAGCACTGCTCAACAGGAATGTTTCAACTACTGCTATCAACACACTTTCCATCACAAACATAACATAGGCCCATACTAGATACTATGAAGAAAATTAACACTATCCCAACCAAAACCAGCACAACTGGAAATGCACAGAATCAAACACCAGCTGCTTCCAACCACTGCAACTGAAACTCTCTGACACTAGCAGCATGGTATAGTAGAGTGTGCAGAGCTTTAGAGGCTGAAAAGAGAAAGGGTATGAAGTGAAAGCAGAGGCACAGATGAGTTTGAAGGTGAGCTGGGAGGAGACTGGAAAGCAGAGAATAGCTACTCGGGAAAAGAAAATTCATGTAGTGCCATGGCACATGCAGCATGTTTTTTCTGCTACAGTCAATGATAATGACACCTCTTTGACATTAAAGTATGCAGCCTCAAACCCCACTCTTAAACACTTTCTGGTTCTTTGAACAGGGTAATTATGCTTTGATTTCTGCTAACACAGCTCCCATACACTTGAAGGTTAGAGTTTGTGATGGAAGAAGAGATCAAAGAGACAGCGCTAACAAGGCAGAGTCACAGGTAGGATATAAAAGCCATGGGAGCTGGTACAGAAAACTGAAGTTCTGAGGCCTTTCTACAAATGTCTGGACAGCAACAGTCCATGCCTTGCAGGCTCATATATTGTCAGTCATTCTGCACTGACCTAAAGCTCAAAAGTTACTGCCTCAAGAAGTGCCACTGTTAAAGAACACAGCAAACATCATAAATCATCTATACATATGTATCAAACTGGTAATCATACATGTTTGCATGCACATCTTCTCTCAAAACTGAGTCCTGCCTTAACTTCCATCAAAAGAATACACAAACCCAGCTCATAGCAACTTAGTACTGATAAACTCCCATGACACTTAGATTTTAGAAACATCCCACTTTGGAAATTAAAATAACAGTTGTATCTAAGAAATACAACCAAAGCATCCTCAAAG
Organism: Eurypyga helias; assembly: GCF_000690775.1. Taxonomy (NCBI): domain Eukaryota; kingdom Metazoa; phylum Chordata; class Aves; order Eurypygiformes; family Eurypygidae; genus Eurypyga; species Eurypyga helias. The sequence continues at coordinate 92,632 of NW_010267493.1, forward strand.
TGACTTCTTTTCAAAAATACATATTTGCTTATAATAGGTTCAATTTCTACTTTAAAAAAAAACAAAGATCACTCTGTATTAAGATCTATAATGAACATGTAATTTACACAAGGTGTCAAAAGGAATGGGGCTCTTCTGTCCTTATACTTTTTGGGGGGGTTAGTGTTACTTATTGGTAACCCAGAAGTCTTAGTTACAGTCTGTTCACTCAGTGTAAATTTAAGATCAGTCATAATTATTTTATTTAAACCAGCCCCAAGGATTTTGTTTTGCAGTCAGAGCTAATCAGGGGGAAAAGAAGTTTGGCCTCAGAGAATACAACCAACAAAACACTGCAGGAATTTTTAATGAAAGCTTAAGTCACTGACAAGCCACCACAATCATACAAATAAAGAATTAGTCGTCCACCTTTAGGTCAACACAGTCTCCCCTAAATGAAGCATTTTTTACACCTTCCAAATGTGTCTATAAAAACCAGCAAAATCCATGATAGAGAAGTGTTATAAAACATTCACATTATATGTGAGCAGCACCAATGTACATAGGTTTTGCTTTCAATCTTGTTTACAGGGCTGCATGCATCTATAACTGATCTTGTTACATTTTACACAAAGTCAGAATAGCCTTCAGATATCACTGTCTTTCACAATAATTGTCCCTCAAGAAAAAGTGTTTTTCCTTAATTTATATCACAGGAAAATAATTGTGATTAAAACGGCCTATTTAACATTTGAGACTTTTGAAAGATGATTCATTACAAAAATCTCAGCATCATTACAAAAGCAGAGCCAAGTAAAGAGATCAAGTAACAGCAGGAGACATCCCTTCATTGTCTGATCTTCAGCAAGTGACAACCTTGTTCATTACTGAAGAGGAGTATTTAGCTTAAAAGGAGGTTGGTCATATAGTAAGTGAAATAGAGGGAACCCATGCATAGGAAGAAGGCATCTTAAAGCATTAATATATACCCTGCTCGTAGGAAAGAAAATTAACTCCTTTAATTGTATAACCTTCACACTGAGAAAGCTGTGGAAATGATGTTTCCTACTTGATTTCACTTACAAAGAACACTGACAGCTATTTATTATGATTAAAAGATACATCTGTAAATGGCTGAGGTGTAAGCCATCACTAAGTACAGTATGATAGATGTTCTTTAATTTCTCCCTAAATATCACCGATTAAAAATCTTTCTGGTTTCAGAGCACAGAAAAATGAAACCCTAAACAAAAAAAAACCAAGAAAAGTCACACATCATAGAAGCTAATGGTCCTAACAAAAGTAGTGTTATGCTATTTCAGATTTCAATAAAAAAGTGATTTTAAATTCCTATACATTGTTTTCTCCATTACTGAGATTATTATTTAAAATAATTTAATGGTCTTTATTTCCAAAGGATGCAAACATACAGTGTGACAGATCTTCAGGGCATAAAAATAACTTATTTTTTTATTCACATCTGCACTACAGAAGTTAACTGGTCATATACACCTGAGAAAGCCTGCTTGCATATGCAGTATCATATAAATTGTTCCTTGGGTTTTATGAATAAAAGGGATAGGAAGAGGCAAAGAACAGGAATGGGAGAAGCAAGTATATACTCACTGAAAAATTAGCAAGCTTATTTTGCAAACAGGTTTGAGACATTGATTTGATACTGTACAAGAAGAACAAGACTACATTTAATAATTCATTTGTGGCAAATTATTTATCCAACCTTGAATTTACTGTTAATATATTTTATACTATTCCTTCACTTAATGGCATTAACAAATTTAGTCAAGAACTATGTGCTATCAGAAAATCTCCAAGGAAGAGCAAAGAATAGTACAAAAAGGATATTTGCAACAAACCATCACCTGAATACTAAGATGCTGTGTCTCAGAAATCCATCAAACTTGAATTTGAGCTTCTCATGTTGATACGGGAGCCTGTTTTCTCCTCTGCCAAAATTCTACTTTGACATAAGATGACAAAACCCACAATAAAAGACTACATTTTGCTCTGTGTACTACTTACCGGCAAGGAATAAAGGAATGTTTTCTATATTTAAAAAGGACTGTTTGTCCTAGTATTTCTGCACCTCAACATCACCAGCCCAGGCAGAAACAAATCAACATAGCGAAAATCAATCTTTTTAAACCTTAAAGTGAGATCAAATTTTAGCCTTAAGTGAGAACTGAATGATACAGCAAAGCCAGATCTTAAAACTCACATTTTAGAGAAGATACTGGTGCAAAATATCAATTATCAGGTTTCTGGGGAAAACAGAACTGCTGATGGCCAACATGCTTGTTAAACAATTGATAAAACTAACATAAATCAACTGTAACAATACTTCATACTGTAGAAAAAATAGAGAAAATAGTATCCTCTCATTTTAAATGTCAGAGTGGAGTCATTCTGCACCAACATTTGTAGAACTTGTTCCTTTTAGTGTCTATGAATGAAGTATCTTACATAAGCATCTTTTACTCCATCACAGATCTGAATTAGACCAGGTGACATTCTCAGTGTCTTGACATCTATATCTGACCACCTTTTATGTTGGAATTTATCTGACCAAACATGGCAGATGATAGTCACTTGTTCAGACCCTCTTCCAAGAGAGGAACCAGAGGGCATCAAAAGAACCCTGACAGTGGCAGGCCCAGAACATATAAAGGGAAGAAACTCCTCTTGTTAAATAGAGTCTCAGAAACTACTTCCTATCAGCCGTTATGGAAGTTATCTTTGCTATGTTGGTTCAAGGGAAGACCAATCATGTTTAAACAAGTACACTGCACATTACACAGAAGCCACACCCAACCGAAGAAGACTATGAATTACATATGCAGATGAAGATACTGGGGACTATTTTATACACTTATTCTATTTTACACTTTTCCATCATTACCTGCTGATGGGCACTCTCACAGCAAAAAGGTGTTCTTGTTCAAACACACGTGCAGAGTGTTATTACAACCAGATCTAGTTTTCTGTTTATCCTCTATTAATTTTTCTATGTCTATTTCAGACAGGCACTTCTGGGCTTGTTAAGTACCTGACTGAGGACCAGTCATTTCCTACTACATAGGCTGAAAAGGCTCCTCCACTGCCAGTATTTCTGGATCATTTTTAGAACACAGTTAAAAGGTATTTCTGACACAAGATTACCAGGTAAACAAGAACAGATCAGAGAAAAACTCTTGACCAACCTTTGCAAAATGAAAGCAATTGATCTGATTCACTTTCTTCAAATACCATCTATGTCTTTTCTTGCTCCAGTGTCACAACTGAAATCAATATCACTTCAAGTTCCTGGATTGTTTTATAGAGGTAGAGTCCCCTGTTTGTGTTGGAAAAGTTTTATTTTGCAATATGATGCTTCATAACCATGCTTTATAGGTTGCTCTTTGAAAAGAATGAGGAGGCAACTATAGAAGTTAAGCTCCCATCTTTGTCACATTAATTGCAAGCTGCCTGTCTGGTGTCCTCAGTTACTAAAAACAAACACACACACCCCTGAAAACAACAAAAAATCACCACAACTATAAATGACAATTCTGATACCTAAACAGGAGAATTTCTTCCAGTTTTGGGCAGTTCCTAATAGAGAATAATTCCCACTGATCTGGAGGGGTACTCAGAACACAACAGCAGAAATAAAGGACTCTGACCAGCAATAAATAAATTTGGGGTGTGTTTCTGCACACCAGAAGTTAGAGCAGATGCTCTGAACTTCAGTTCACTAAGATTCAGCCATCAAGTCACAACTGATTCCTACTATTATTCTCCAGATCAACAACTGCTTATTCTGGAATGGGGACCTGGAAGCACATTTACACTGTATGGTAAAGTACAGAGCTATACATAGCTTCAGCATGTATAGCTTTGCAACTCTAACTGAACTTGAAGCACTGCACTAACACAGTTTGTCCTGGGATAGAGTTACATTTGTTCACAGTAGCTAGTATGGGACTATATTTTTGATTTGTGCTGAAAATGGTTTTGATAACACATGATGTCTTGCCCAGCAATAAAACTAAGGGGGAGATTGCCAAAGGAGAGCACTGCTTGGGGACTGTCTGGGCATCGATCAGTTGGCAGCAAGAAGTTGGGATTTTTCTGCATCACTTGTCTTTCTTGGGCTTTCTGCACCCCCCACCCCTTTTTTTTTTATGTTAAACTGCTTTTGTCTCAACCCAGTCTGGAAAGAAAAACTGTGTTTGGGTGGATCTTTGAGAAGGTCTTTTTTGTTATTACCCTAACAGTAAAGTCAGTGGGTAAAACTCAGAATTACAGGGTTTCATAGACCTTCAGAGTCTATGGCCTTTGCTTAGTGAATGGTAGTAAGATTTCATACTGGTAGCTTGTTTTTACTCCATCTGAGCTATTTCAGTTTAGTCTCATGGTGATTTCAAGAGCTGCAACAGAAAACCATTCTAAAAAGAACCCATAACATCCATGAATGTCCTTGCCATCTTCTAGACCTATGTTTAGGTAATAACCTTCTCTATGTTAAAAATGGTTACTTTTTGGTCAATCTGGTTGTTGAATGCTCATTACATAGTGACTCAAACACATAAAATGCCTGAACAACCTTTTTTTCCTGTCATATTCTAGCATTTAACTCAGAGAATGAACTTGACTTAGTATTGTTAGAGGAGATTTAAATTGTTCGCATGCTCTGTACAACACTAAGAATTTGAGGGAATTTTTAACATAGCTAAGCTCCTGCCAACATAGTGTTACAGATGTGCATGCAGACATCTATTTCTAGTGGAGGGTTGTGCAATAGAGAAGAACACATCCGGAGGCAGGGGAAAGCTAAACTATTCCAAATACTCTGCAAGTTCTACATATTATGTCTTCTCTATTCCACCTCTTAAAATGTAATTCTTCCTAGTACTACAAAATTGGTGATCAAGTCTAAGTCTTGGCTCTGAGGTTCTCAGCAGGATTGTAATATCTGTTTGGGTGGATGTGGAGAGAGGGAACCTCAGAAGGTGAATGAGGGACTAAGTTACTTCTGAGTCTTAGTGGCTCTTCAGACAACCTGATTGTACCTTCTTTACCTCAGTGGAAGCAATTCACTTAGAGAAGGTCAGTCTTACTTTTAGGTTCCTGCACATAAAGTAATTTTGATCTGGTTTAGCAATTATTACCCAACCTTATTCTAAGGCACATTATCATCTATTTCCTTCGTCCTTCACATACTGCCAGCATTCTAATAGCCATCAATCTTTTTCCTCAATGCACAACTTCAAAAATATCTCAAGAAAGTTAGGATTATCTGCAGTTTTTCTAAGAAACCTGTTAGTTTTGTGCAGCTATTTCTATGGAATATTAACATTAACCTGCATTTAATCTTCTCACTCTTTCTGTATGGAATGTATAGTCCTATCTCAGGTATAGAAATAGTATAGAACTACTATTGCCCTATAGCATCTAGTGTTGCAAGACCATGGTTATTTTCTTTCACCTACAGAGCAGGCTTATTTGCTAATTCTACACTTTCCTTCACCAAGTTTATGGTGAAGGAAATTGACTTCCTTCAGTGACTATTTTCAGAGCTCATGACTTTCTTGCTTCTGCCTCAACACATGCTCTATCCTTTGGACCACCTCACCATCTCTGTATAAGCTTCTCCAATGCCAATAAAGATGCTGTTAATCCCCTCACTACAGCTTTTGTGTATCTCTGCATTACATCATTTTAGAAAGCATTTCAATTTACTTGCCCCATATGCTTAGACTTTTGCAACATTTTCCTTCAGAAGACATGAAATGCTTTGTAAGTCATAAAAACGCACCCATAGCAATTTTGGAGTTGGCAAACCTAACAAAGGAGTTTAAGTGATTTTTCCCCAAGATGAGTCAGTAAGTAGAGCAACAGACAAACCCTGGAGATTTAACACTTTCTTCTCTAACCACAAGATCAAAACACTATTATCTCACTAAGCTGTTCTCCCTCTTTCAAGTGAAATTTATTCCACCAATGCATAACCTCTGAAATCCCATATCTGTGATAATACATCAATTTTTCATTAGCTCTTGACAAAATCCTTAATATTACTGTTTATTTTGCCCCACTCAGGCAAAATAGCTGGGAAGGAATAACAAATGGATCCTAACAGCTATGAATCCTTGACATGCTCTTTGTCTAGAACAGTATCAGAAAAACAACATTTAGGCTAACATTTTTCAAAGGCTCCTAAGTCTTCCAGAAATTAAAATATCTAAACTAAACACTTAAGTTCTGGAGGCTCCTGTTCTGTGGGAAGAGTGATTACTTGTACATTTATCCTCTTTCCTGAGCCACTATTCTATGAAAATATCTTCAGATATGAACCATCTTAAATAGAAAAATAATCTCTACCCCTTTAATTCCAGATACAGAGCAATGATTTGCTTGTTTAGCAGTACAGCAGGATAAGTTTCTTTTTCCTTACACAAATAACACCCTTCACACATTACGTCTTCATTTACAGCCACATGCTGCACCTCATTTATAAGCTTGTCTGAAAGAATCCGCTAACTGTGCTGTCAAGATGAATATTTCTAATATTAAAATATTAAAATGCTTTTGACTCAGAGATAAGAATTAGTATGGGCTTGAAATGAGGAGTTCTACACAGATTTATATCCCATATCAATTTGAATCTTTGAAAGTCAGTTGCACTTTGTTTCTGCCAGATGAAGAACAATTTCTGACTATCAACAACATAGAAATTAAACCCTCGTTTTCATGTAACAGTTTTATTGGTTCTCTGCTATGCTGAGCTAATACAACAAACCTATTATAGCCAAAGTATTATAACAAAGTTTGTATTGGATTGAAAGCATTTTTTACCAAGTGTGTACTCACAAGATTTGCAAGTCAATACAAAAAGGAACATGTCAAGAAAAGTACCATAGTGTACATTGCATTAGTCTCTTTCTGATTAGTCTCCAAAAAAAATTTCAACATGCACAAACAAGAAAGTTCTACTTCACGCCTATGTTTACTGAATAAGGGAATACTCAAGAGAAGGCCTCTAAGAGGCCACACCTCACACAAAGCTCTCAGCCACAGATAAGAAGCTTCTAAATAAAAGCTAAGAGAAAATATTTAAAAATACATTTCAGTTCACAGACTCTTACCTGTAACCTCTGCAGGAAGCTTATGCTGAAGAAGAGCTCCAAGAAACACAATTAACAAAGCATTTTTCCCCCAAATATCCAGGTTCCGTAGCTAGACTCTTAGAGTTATCACAAATTAAACTTCTAATTTAAAGGGTACCTAGGGAGAAGTGGCGTATCTAGGACAAAGCTTCTCCAGTGTCTAAAGCATAGTATAGCATTATACCCCTTTTTTCAGTAGAGTTGCTCATACAAACCCAACCCACTAACCCAGACATACATCTTCAGAAAAGTTTCAGGAGTATAGCTGCTTTTTAAATCACTACCATTAGCCCAAACTCATTTTCAGTTAGCTAACACGTTCAAAAACTAACTGGTTGGGGCGGGCAGTCTTATAGTCATGTGGGTGTGACATGCTCACCTGAGTTTAATTGACTTAGGAGACCACGTGGTAAAATGCTTTCCTTAAATTGCTTCACCTGTGGGAGGGTAACATAGGTTCTCTTAACCAGCCTGGAAAGATTTTTTTTTTTTTTGGTTTTCTTAACCAGCCTGGAAAGATCATTTTTTTTTTTTCCTTCGTGAAAGGTTGTAAGCATAACTTGTTTTTCTCATGATCAATGATTTCATAGCACTTCCCTTGGCTTTTGAAAGACTAGGCATTTTCATTTATGTTCTCAAACCTAGAAGCTGCTTTTCTATCTTACTTATAGTTTCTCTTTTAGTTGGGAATGCTACTTTCCAATTTCTATCTGAACACACCAATCTGAAGATGACTTTTCAGTAGCATTCACTAGAATGCCAGCATACTCGAACCCCTTGTGTAACCTGATCTACAGTAATCACGTTCATTTTCAAATGAGGTAAGTGAGACTTGTTTACTAATGCTTTGAGGTTCTGGTTAGTAAAATTGGACTGCAAGAGAAAAGGTTTTGGAACAATTGATTGGAAAAAAAGGCAAATAAATCATACAGGCAGTGAAAGTCTTGCTAAAAGCATGTTTAGCAGAGGTCTCTGAAGTGACAAAAGCTATAACCTAATATTATATCATCTGAAAGTATTCCAGGTTTGTTATTCAGCCACTACTTCTAAGAGACTCAGAAGTGTCTCCTTCTGCCTGATGAGAAGGTCTCATCAATAGGGCTTTAAACTAGGCTGGAAAGGAGGGCAAAACTAGTAAGGACACCAAAAGATGCCCAGAGCCTGGAGAAGAATCATTACTCATCAGGAGAGAACCTGGCAGGCAAAACAAGGGAACTTTAGATGCTCCAGTCCGCAAGACAACTTCATTAGGGGCCCATCTTAAATGCCCCTGTGTGAACACACAACATAGGAAATAAACAAGAGAAGATGGAGGTGTGCACACAAGTGAGGGGCTATGATCTCATTGGCATTATGGAGATGTGGTGGCATGGCTCCTATGACTGGAATGTCAGAATGGAAGGATACAGGCTCTTTAGGAAGGACAGGCAGGGGAGACGTGGACAGGGGGTTGCTCTCTATGTCAGAGACCAGCTGAAATGTGTGGACCTCCACCTGGGGATGGATGGGGAGCTGACCGAGAGCTTATGGGTCAGGTTTAAAGGGTGGGCAGGGAGAGGTGATAAGGTAGTGGGAGTTTGCTACAGGCCACCTGGCCAGGATGAGTGAGTGGATGAGGCCCTCTACAGACAGATAGCAACAGCCTCACATTCACATACCCTGGTACTCATGAGAGACTTCAACCATCCTGATTTCTGTTGGAGGGACAACACGGTAGGGCACTAGCAAGCCAGGACATTCCTGGAATGTATTGATGACAACTTCCTTACCCAAGTGATAAAGGAGCTAATGAGGAGGGGTGCTATGCTGGACCTTGTTCTCGCCAACAGGGAGGGGCTGGTGGGGAATGTGAAGCTCAAGGGCAGCCTCGGCTGCAGTGACCATGAAATGATGGAGTTTGGAATCCTTACAGAGGCGAGGAGGGTGCGCAGAAAGTTTGCTACACTGGACTTCAGTAGAGCAGACTTTAGCCTCTTCAGGGAACTGATTGGGAAGGTTCCTTGGGAAGAAGCCCTGGAGGGAAGAGG
>NW_010267493.1:101916-119755 GCF_000690775.1 Eurypyga helias
AGCCCTGTGTGGATGAACAAGCAGCTCCTGGGCAAAGTGAGGAAAAAAAAAAAAAGCCTACAGTGGGTAGAAGCAGGGACAAGTAGCCTGGGAGGATAACAGGGAAGTTGTCTGAGAGGTCAGAGGTCAGGTTAGGAAAGCCAAAGCCCTGACAGAATTGAACCTGGCCAAGGACATCAAGGCCAACAAGAAGAGCTTCTACAGGCACATAGGGGATAAAAGCCCCATGTGGAAGGTAACAAAAGAGCTGGTTTCCCAGGATATGGAGAAGGCTGAGGTACTCTCACTGGCAATCCCAGCCTCTGGTACTTTCTCTGATGCTTCCCATTCCATATTTCTATTCACTTCAGAAAAAATACTAATTGACCCATCTGTACTGCATTTCTGATGCCAGAACACCAGTTTCCTTATTAGCTGATATTCTGGGCAATAAACAGTAGTAACTGAGTAACAGATCCATCCTCCACAGTTTCAAAGTATTTGACACTATTCCACATGACATCCTTGTGTCTAAAGTTTGGTTGTGCTTTTTATATTGTCCAGCTTTTACACTGACTTTTCTATAAACTGGGAAGAGGTTAACTCCATGCTAGAAAAGCTGGAGCTTCAGATGGTAATTACCAAAGGGAAACATCCACACTTCAGAGCTAATCCTTATTCAATATGAGATTCTATTGCTGTTACTAGAGAATTCTCAGTAACTTCCTGTTTCTGCAACTTCTACAGCCTGAACCCACTTACAGACTTACAAGTTGCTTCTCTACTCCTGCTGTAACTGATGTGCCTGGGACTTGGTCATAATTTGGCATGTAACAGACAACTGTCCAAACACATGAAACACCTTAAGAAAATGTTCAGATAAGGTATGATTCACTTTGATTCACTTTCTTGTTCTCGCTTCCTTAAGACATCAGCTGCATTTAAAAACTCACCAGTGTATACAAGGAACAAGGTTAAATTTGACAAGCCAACTTCATCTTGGATGTTTAATGATAACTATGTGCCACTGTTAACTTATAAAGCAATTTTTTTAATGTAAATGAACAGTAAATTATTAAAAAAAAGTTCTAGGCTACACTTTTGACACCAATATGCTGTACAAAATGAAGCTCAATGTTACAGTCATTGCAGAAGTTACTGGTAGAAGAAGCTGCCTTAAATAAAAAAATCTGTTGGTTCTGAAGTCGTAGAGGATGATGAAAATCTTTCTTTGACTAGGAAAAAACTTGGAAAAAAATTGGATGTATCTGTGTAGAGGACAATATACAAGGAAAACAATTAAGACAAAGACCCCACATATAAGAGAAGGGAACATTTCATCCACTTCATTTTTCCTTGTGTGCTGATGCACCAGGTGTTCTCAAGGAACTGAAAAACTGGATTTGGATTCTTCTCTCTTAGCACAGGTATCTCAGGATAAACATCTGCAACAAAGCTTGCTCTCTCTCTGCCCATTAGAAAAGAGAAAATGCATGAGTAGACATGAAGATCCTATCTAAAGCTGAGTAAAACAAATTTCTCTTCCTTATTTCTCTGCACAGTGTGTGCCACTCTGATAAATTCATCAGGGAAATTTTCCTAAGCAATTGAAAAAATTTAATTAGAGAATACAAGAATGATTCAACTTCTACTCCAGCTTTCCTCTAGACAGTCATGATATGTTGAAAGTCTCATTCCCTTCCTGATCCTTCATCAGGAAAGTTCTTACTGTTATTAAAACACTTATGCTATTGCTTCACTGAAAGGTTGATCACCATAATTACAATTCTGCACAGAGTGGATACCTCTCTAAACTGAAGAAGTGCAGAAACAACTAGAAAGAGTTTAGACTTCCCAGTTGATTTTGAATAAATGGGTCTATTTAAACTACAGCAGCAGGAACCTTAAAAGCACAAAATTTTACATTGTTTACTGTACCTAGCGCAAAGATCTGTGATATGGGACACATCATTACTGTACAAAGTCATTTCAAGGTTGTTGATCCTACAAGATAACCAGGGATTGCATGTAGTTGGTTAGATACTGCTTACATATATGAAACGGTTGTCTGTAGAACAGTTCAGTTGCTTAACCTTCAGCTGAGCAGTGTTTTGATTTTGGATCTGCAAGCTAAAGATTTCAAGTTTATGTCTGCAGCACAAGTTGCTGGCAATCTCAATCTCCAAATGCCTGCTTGCAGTGAGAATTACTAACAGGTAGCTGCTCCTTCATGCCTTGATTAGCAGCTCTGATCCAGCTTGTATGTGTCTATGTTGCTAGTTCTAGCAGTCCTCTAGGGGACTTTTAAATTGCCTTCTGTAAATGACAATGATGAATAAAAAAACCAGGAAATCTAATGTAAGCATTTAAATGGCATGACAGGTAGCATAATGTGATGAGAGAAACTAGAAGGTGCACAGGTGGAATCCTTTTTGGACAGTGAACATCACTTGTTTCTGAAATGAGCATCAGTAGATTTGATCACAGGGGAAAGAGAAAGATCTGCTTGATCTTCATTCAGGAGAATCTTTCAGACGTTTGCTAGAGAATGCAATGTTGCATATACATTTTTAAACTCCTTTCTCAGAAATAGATAGATTTAGGTTCTAATCTGCTCAGTAATTTTAATGGCAGGAGCCACACAGATACTTGTTTCTCGCAATGTGGGTATTGCATCTGAACTGAGACAAACGAAAGTTCCATTAGATGCAATGGTCTTTACGTCACAAACATAATATATGAGCCTTATCTTCAGAGACTTTTCTTTGGCTCTTGGTATACTTCAGAATTCCACCTGAAAATAATCCCAGCCCATATATTGGGTCCAATTCATCATACATTGGAAAAAGAACTTTTTCTTCTCTTCTGTTTTTACATTGTTCCAAATTTTCTAGAAAACTAGAGGCAGCTAGTGTAGACGTTAGGATGCTCCATGGAAGCTCTTGAACCAAAACAGGAATATAAGAGGAAGTCTACAAAGTAAATGCCTGCAAGAGACAGTATTATCATGGATTTCCAGTAAGAAAGCCAATTAGCATGTTGAGAGAATTCTAACCTCCAAATATTCCTCTGTGTTGAAAGGAGCAGGGATTGCAAGGCTCAGTTTAGAGGCTTTTTTTTTTTTTGGAGGTAGGGATGAGCTTCCATTTGGAGTGACCAATCTTCTAACTCTTTTCACAAGTGGACTGTGAAGTTATCTCACTTTGTATAATCTCAGTGATTTTCCCCTTCTTTGTTAGTGTAAGAAGAGAAGAGATACTGAAGTAACTCATTTTTTCACTTCTTAAGTGAAAGGAAATAATTTTGGATGTCATAAAAACTCCTGTTGCAATGAACACTGTAAAAGCAAACTATCAGAATATTTCTGTGGGTTTAAACAAGGAAAATCTTTGGAGAAAGTGGTAATATAAAAAATTCACAGGGTGAGAAATGGATAATAATTTTGTGCCGCTTCTGAAATAATCTTGTTTTACTACTGACAGAAGACAAGATTTAGCTAAAACTAGTAACTGAGGAGTAACCTTTCATTGACACTGATCTAGGACAGATGCTAAGACAGTCAGATGCCTTCTGAACTATGTGCTTGTTAGTGTTGAAGATATTCCCTAGTGTAATGTTTTTGCTATGTACACACAACTGTGCAGGATCTTTATCTGCAGCAGAGGCAGAAATGAATATTAAATAAAAATACACTCATGTTTTTTTCTCAGCCAGACACAGTTAGTTTTCAATAGTAGCTGCATTTACAGTGTTAGTCTACTGCCCAGAATACTGGTCAAGAGTAATGTCTTCTAATGAGTAGAAGTCTGCATATTCTTAAAGCACTGCTCATTAGTAGTCAACACCTAGTTTTCCCTAGTGAACATATAACAAATTCATGGAAACTGCGAATCTTACTTCTTCCAACCCATACCTCTTTTTTCAGGAGACAAAGAATTATGCATAGCACTGAGTACCTATAGACCAGCAAAACAGAATTTAGGACAATATGACAGCATTCCTATGAAATGCTTGCTGTTGCAACACTTTTGATAACAGCTCCAGTAAAGCTCAGGATCCATACAGCTAAATGCTCAAATTGCAACATGGGAAACACTGATTAGATGTAAGGAAAAATATTTTTACTCTAATGATGATGAAACAGTACAAAATGGTCCTAGAGAGGTTGTGGAATCTCCATCCTTGGAGATTATAGAACTGCCCAGGATTGATTAGAATGATGCTGCCTTATTTTATGAAAGAGTGCAGCAAAACCAAGTAGTTACACCGGCACCCTCCTTCACAATCAGGTATGCAAAACTGGTCACTCCAGTAGCCTATATTATAAATAATTACTAATTTATTATCATTAAATGAAAGTAGAGCTATAATTTTTCCCTTTGGCCTAGCATCTTTATTACTTAGATTTGATCTGTTACAGTGCCTTACTGGGTTGGTTGTAATTGGAGCGCAAGGCTGCATCAGAAGTACTAGGCTACCGTGAATTCTAAATAAACAAAACCGTAGTATTATATAAATGTGGTGCTTCTCTCAACTCACTATATTCCTATGTAAAATGTGAAGAGGTTTCTAATCAGTCAACCTGATTCTCTATGTCTTTCTATATTTCTGAATGAGACCTAAACACGTAAGTACTGTTCTGGAAGAAATAAACTTTTTTACCAAACATTTTTGCAGTTATTGACATAGTCTCCAGTTTATGCATGCTTGAAGATGCTGTAAGCTATCAGCAATGCATTATCACTTGTATTGCTTAAACAACTGATAAAACTGGTCTTTTTTTTTTTTTTTTTTTCTATCCCCGTTTTTTTTTTAATTTTGGGGAAAGGGCCTCCCTTCAATCCTTTTTTTTTTTCCTAAAAAAACAAAAGATTTAGCTCTTTCCTGATGCTTTTTCTTGATTCTCCCTCCATTCCTAGGGAGTATCACTTGCCCACTTAATTTTGTTAGTTGTGTTACTTTAAGTTGTTTCAAAAGGCTTCATTCTTTATTCAGAGTGTTCTCCTTCTGTTAGAGGGTCTGAATTAATTCAGATTCCTATGAGAAGTGTGGTGTTTTCCCTTCAGAGGGTATGGATCCAGCATCCATGAACAATAGCTGATCTCCTTCCATGAACAGGGTAATAGATTCATAGGATTTAAGGACAAAAGAAGTCATTTTGTTAAACCAATCTGATTTATTGTACAGTGCATGGTATCTTTTGTACCTGTCTTGATCTTTGACTGTGGTGCTGTCTGTATTGCCTTCTACTTCAAGCATCTAAATTCAGTTCTCTGAATTACCTCGTTTTCCCATTCATTGTGTGGGGACCAGCGTCTCTATAATTTGCTTAGATGATGAGAACAAATAGTCTAAAAAATTTATAATGATATCACCAATACATAATAATTTTGAAGGTGTATGTTTTAGTAATTTTTATCTCTGTGGTCATTTGCTCTCCATGAATTCTCAAACATTCTGCTTTGAAGAGGTTACTTTGTACAGACAGCAAGCTCACAGCACCCCTGTCAATGTCTTCTGACCATGGCAAGCCTCTGTTTTCCAAATGTTTGTTTCTAGACCCCAGAATCTTTAATATATACATTGGTCCGTGATTGGTTCCAGTCTAGAATGTTCATCTCTATATGGCTACAGAGCTGCCTGACAGAAACAAGCGGCTTTGTGACATTAATCCCCTCTGGTGGAAAAAAGAACACCAATACTGTCAGCAGAGAGGGGGAAAAAAACTGAACAAATAAAAAAGGAAAGCATCTGTGAAAGTACAGAAGGGGAAAATGTGTTTGAAAATCCTCAGGCTCTTTCTATCACTCATATTCTTTGCTATTGACACCAATCAATTTTTTTTTTTTTTAATACTTATTCTGAAAGAAAGAATGTGTTTTGTGTTTGTGTTCTGTGTTGTTCTGCTACGTATTATATAGAAGACATGGGAATTCTTGATTCACTCATGAATAGAACAAAACATCAATCAACAAGTTAAAACCCTTGTAGACATAGAAGAGCAATAGTAGAGGAAAAGAGAGAGTAAGAGATAGCTAATGGATAAACAGACAGTAGAGGAAAGCACGAACACCAATTTGAAAGTTTAAGAATAAATCTGAGAAAAAAGGTACTGTGTAAGAATACAGTGGTGGAACTTTAAGTACTTTCTGTGTCTTTTGATGTTCATTATATTTGTATTTAAAAGTTTCCTAAAATACTTCAGAGACATATTGTTCTTCAAGTAAGTTAATCAAGTATCTGATTCAGTAAATGAAGCTATTTGGGACACAAATGTCCTGACATTCTTCTGATTAGTTTTGCTATGTAAAGAAGGATTTAAAAAAAAAAAAAAAAACACCACACAGAGGGGAAAAAACATTCTATGAATTGCACAGGAAAAGGCAGAAAGAGATGCTGAGCTAAGAAGTTAAAAGAAGTCCAGAGAGAACATAAGAATAGCCATACTGGATCCGATCTATGGTCCATCAAGCCAGCATATTGTTCTCAAGACTGTCCGTAGTGTAAGTCTACACAAGAGCATATGAAAATTAATACACACAATTTCCTTCTACAACTTTCTGAATCATATTTGGCACAGTGATTTTCTAACTAAGATTTAATTTCTATGAATACAATATCCCTCTGAATTTCTTTATCACTTTTTTTTTTCCACTCTGTTTAATGCATGTATACATCTAGCATTTGGGACATCCTCTAACGTGGGCAATAATGACAACCAGAGTCTTGGAATGACTTTACATGGCAGGGGACTCAATAATATGAGAATAACCAGCACTGAATGCATCACCTAAGACAAGCTATAGCAGCATTCCACAAATTATGGAAAAAAAGGAGAATGTGAGTATGGAGTAATTACCCATTTTCAAAACATAGGACCTAACATAAAATCAAACAGAAATAAATGCTTTCCCTGCCCTTATATTTCATTTTCAGTGCATTCCCACTTCCAATCATGCTGGCCAACAATATGACAGGGTTCATGAAGTGATTATTGAAAAGAATGGATGTTGGGAAACTATTAAACGCTGCAGTGGTCCTAATGCAACCTCTGGCCAAAGAGATCCTTAAACAGCAACTACCAAAAGTTAGAAGGTATCAAGATGAAATTGCATACACTGATTCTAACATCACTTCTACATACATCTAAAGCTGAAAATTATTTCTGACACCTTTGGTCATAAACACATTGTTAGAACCTCTTTATAGAGCAGAGTAGGAGAGAGAAGAATAGCAAGTGAGAGAAGGGACAGCAATAGAAACATGCCTTCTTCAAGAATGCTTACCATGTCTCAATTAGTGTAAATATTAAAGCATCTGTGTAATATTTGCATTACATATGCAAACATATGTGTTACTGTATTGCTTGAAAAGTACCATTGATTAGCCAACAAAAAGATCATTGGAATGTATTCACTGAGTCAACTACTCCAAACACTGTTGTTTAAAGTGTCAGCTTTACATCAATGGGCATATTAATTTAATGAGCATGGCATGAGAATAAAATGAGACTGAAAACTGTCAGAGATATATGTTGTGGTTTCAATTATTACTGTTGGAATCCTCATTTTGATGGTGTATCTGAACATTGCATAATGTCCTTCATGATGACATTTCTATTAGAAGAATCAACACACATGGAGACTACGTGGCTTACTGGGGAATCATCCATCCAGCCTTTCAAAGAATAAATGAATTTGGAACTCCAGTATCTTAACCAATGAACTTTTCCTCCTTTATAGATAGAGCTGTTGGGAAAGTATAATAAATAACCTCCTGGAGCCCTTATCAGATATCTCTCTAGCATGAAAGTAATGTACAGCTGCAGACCAATTAGGCTGAAAAGTTCCCATATGTTAACCAAAAAGAACTCACTTGAGTCACTAAACAAATCCAATTACTTAACAACTCCCAGGATCTTAACTTGAAAAGGGATCTCTTAAACCACATTAAATCAGAGATCTCTAAACACTACACATCACTTCCAAATGTCAGCCATTTTTCTGCAAGCTGTAAATACTCCAGCTGAAGTTCAACTGTCCAAATTCACCAGCAGCTGCTTTAGTCAGCCATAATGCAAATCAGTCTTAAATCTCACTTGGCTGGATAGTTATTCTACATAGACATCACCAAAGCAGATGAAGACAACTTAGTAAATTTACCCCAGACACTCCAAGTAACTTAATACCTCAGACATTTTCATTGTCTTTTATCAGTAGCAGGGGCAAAATGAAAGTGATTCAATTTTCAAGATCACTTTTCCTGGCCTGAAACAGAGGGTTGAAATGCAATGAGTCTGGCTGCTTGGTGTTGTCTTTTTATCTACCATGTCTTCAAAGACAAGTGTGTGGAGTTGTGCTGGGATGGAAAGGAACACCCTCAACTACCCTGACCAACTCCAAGTGGAGTGTTGAAGGGAAGCGGTGAACTGGATCACTCACTGTGTACAGAAAGCTGTATCAGATGAGAAAGTGGCTGCATGAAGACCAGTGCCCCTCAAAGGGCAATGTGTGAGTACATGTATCAGTAACATCGAGGTCATAATTTATGACTCTCTCTCAAAGCTTTTAACAGTCCTGGCATCTTAGAGTAGAAGCCAACATGTCACACAGCTGGCATTCAGTTCTGGTTCTGAGGTCAATCCAAGTATTTTTGCTCTCAAAAAGAAAATCCACACAGTTCTTTTAGCTGCCTTTAAAAAGTACTGGCAGCCCAGATGATTGCTTTTATGAACGAAAACCCACACTCATGCAGTCTGGGAAATCATTGCCTGTCTTGATCTACAACTCCTTGGGCCAAGTGAGAATTGCAATTTAGGTAATACTGGTGCTTTATACATGGAAATAATAGAGTTTCTTGGTCGTTTTTTCACTGCAAACAGCTGGGGCAAAAATGACCTTGTTGAAACCTTGCTCCCAAAGGAAACTATCCACAAAGACAAAACTCTGAGCAATATAAATGCCTTAATTTTCAGATAACCTTTAAAAATCAAAACTGTTGGCTAAATTAGGCTGAATTTTTACTTCATCCCTTATTTGCTAATACAATTCTGATGTAAAATAAGAAGACAAGAAAGTGTAATGAATGTCGATTTTGTTACTCTTCCACTTCATTCTTTAGTTCCTGCATTTTTCTTGTGGGGGTGGGGGGAAGGAATCAGAAAAGTCCCTGGATTCCAAATAGAATAAAATGTAAAACTAAGAAAATGTGAAAGAAACAGGAGGATGGGTTTCAACAGGGAAGAAATGTTAGCAAGTTATACTGGTTTTCATGTAGATTTGTGCAAACCAAAAGAAAACAACTTTGTTGGGAATTGGTAGATGTGAACTCTAAACATCACTTTCTGCTGTTCATTTTAGGGCCTGAGTAAAGCCAAGTCCTCTCTATTTGCCTTTTTTTCTTTCTTCCTTTATAGTTCAGTGTTGAATGAAGGGATTGCCTTTGTTCATCTTTCTTCCTTCTAGCCATTTAAATGTTTGTCACTGGGATTCCATTTGTAGGTAATAGTGAGAGACTTTTTCCAAGGACAATTTGTCATGCCTCATGTAGGATTGGATTAATTGCTACCCTCAAGTGGCTACAGAGACACCCCAGAAGGCAAGCACAGTCTGGACACTCACACATTTAACACCTAAAGATACAAGAATTGCACTCTCAGAGAGTAAAGCATTTACGAAGCAGGGAACCCTGGCCAGAACAGTTAGTGCACTAATGCAAATTTATATTACATATTATACATATACCACTGCCCAAGGGTTGGAATGAGTCAGACAAAGAACAGAACAGTACCCAGTGCTTCCTCAGAACACGTGGTAGCTGGAGAAATAGAGGTACTGTCCTGCTTCCTTTGGCTAAACCTGCTGTTCCACTGACTAATTTAATTCATTAAGGAGTACCCTTGCCTGTTGGATTGTCCCAGATGTCCCTGCTCTACAGACATAGGTGACACACAGCTTTCCTGGCTGCGACTCATACTTACTTACCCTGTATGGTACAAAACTAACAGGGCACAATGGCCCTGAAATCCACTGTAAAGTCATTTATAAAAGTTCATTCTCATGTAGAGTGCACTAGGTTTTAGCAAACAGTATGGCAGGTATGGTGGGGGAAGGAACTAGCCTACCAATACACCCAGGCAGAAAACATTAATGAGCCTCCTTTCTCTCTCATTATTGCTCACACAGGAAATCAGTCCTTCTTTCTTACTTGCCCTTGGAGTGATGGGGAATATGCTGAAGCAGTTCTACAGTAGCCTAATTACTTATCACAAATCTTTTAAATGAGTTTATACTCATTAATGTGGCATCTGGGAACTGGGCATTAAACCATCAATGACCTTTTTGCTAATCAAAGGCCTCAAAGCTTGTTATTTGGAAGGTATTTCTCATACAGAGCTTTACCTCCACATCAGGCTAATCAGACAGGTTTAATCTTTCTTGCTAGAAGTAAGCCTGCAGAGATTGTTATAAGATAGGTGGACACACAGACAGGGCTGCTTCTTTATACTGCTGGTATTCTTTGCCATAAATGAGCCCCCTCTACTAAGTCTGGGTACATCTATGCTGCTCCTTAGGAAATAGCTGCAATAGGCATAGCTGAGCTAATTGTAATCCAGGTGGTAGGAATATTAATACCATAGAGGACTTGAGGCACACACCGGTTCAGTGTAACTGCTGCGGCATGCATGTAGGATTCTGAATGGTGCTGAAGTCCTTGTGTTCAGTTATCAGTCATGACAGCTCTGTTCCAGCCAGCTCAGGTATGCCTGAACCTACCATCACATTGTAGACCTCAGCTCTGGTGTGGGTCTTGCTTTGGTTGCAGTCTGTTTAAGCAATCACAAGCCATCAGGTCCTATCCATTTTTTTGCTTGTCAAAGTAACTAGCACATTTCTGTGTTGCTTGCCACCTAGGAGGAAATTAAAATGCATTTACTTCAATAATCTCCCCCATGACAAAATTAATATATTTTATGTCACATTTCTAATTACCTTCTGGCACTCTCACCATGAGTTGCCATAGTTAGTATGATCAGTGCTGTTTCAAAGCTACAGCTGTAACCAAGAATGCTTCTAGCTACCAAGAGTGGTCAAAGTATCTTGCCTGTGAAGTCACATTACTTCCCAGCCAAGACTCAAGAGGGACTGAAGTCATTGTTTCACATCTATAACGACTCCTCTTATACTGGAGAAATTCAAGGACACAGGTTTTGATAGATGTGTGGCTCTTTCACCCCAGTAAAATTACATAGATCCTGTTATTCTGCAGTTCATGATCATCTATTCTTGCGGCTACTAAGGTCCAGACTGAGATTAAGGATATGTCTTCCTATCAAAATATTAATGTTTGCTGGTATGACTACATATACCATACTGGTCTGTGGTTTTAATTTAGCCAGAAAGCATAGCAGTTTAAGTGATAAGTTTTTATTCCTTCTTCTCTGGTATCTGACCACTAAAATCACAGCAATTCCATAGATGTTTCCCTATTGATGTGTTGCCACTTTCTGATAAAAACTCCCTAATTTCCTATGACTTGTGGTGGATATCATCATCCTTATTTTACCAGTGGGAAAGCTGATATCAACAGAAAGTCCATGTTAGCTAGAACTCACATTTATGATCAGTTTCATCTCGTAGTTCGGATGGTGACTGTTCTTCACTGCAGGACAGGGTAGCATTTAGATCTCCAGCTGTTTCTTGTGGGATTTGTTTGCTGATTCTTAGCCTTAAATGAGGAAAAAAACCAGAAGAGGAACTGAGTCATATTTTAGTTTGGTAAAGAGATAATCATATGCTTGGGTGTATATGAATCCAAGTTTACTTTTTTTGTCATTGTTTTAATGTTGCTTAGCTCCCTGCTTTACAACTGTTACTAAACACATGACATGGAAAGCAACAGTGTTTTCCTGGTATACCCCAGGTAAGCAACTAGTCCTTCAGTTGTAAGCACAATTCTCTTGGTCTATTTCAGAACATGGAGACACAATATCCATGATTTGTGTTAGCCTTAGGCCCAATGTTATGCTTCATGACACTGATGATGTCAGTGTGAAGAGTATGTTGTTGACTTGAAAGCAGATATCAGAAATGGGATATATCTGTCCAAATGCGGACATTCATTTTGTAGATAACTTCACTGTACCTTGTTGTTCTGGACTCCCTGAAGAGTCAGTGGAGAGGGGGAGGAAACACTTTGACAGTGCAATTCATCTTATGCTAAAACAGGCGTTGAAAACGGCAGATAAATCACACTTTAGAAATGCTTCTTTTTCACAGTGAAAACAAAGACCGCTCAGGTAGACTAGTTCCAATTCAGTGAAAATACCTAGACATGTGATAAGAATCTCAGCCCTGGAGTGCACTTGGTACTTCTTGCAAAACAGCGTTTTTCAACACAGTTGTCTCTTTAAACAGCGTTGTCTTCCTTCCTGTGTAATAAGGGTTGTGGGACAGGTAGTAAGACTGCTTAGGGACATGTGTAACAGAACAGACCATCTATGACCTTGTTACTCCAGATCTTTTTCAAAGACACTGCTGGGTAAATCAAGCTTATGATGTGACAAAAATAAAAGAACACAGGATATCTCATTGCCATAGCACTTTCTCCTGTCATACAGTAAAGCTCAGTAAAAATTATAGGTAAAATCATTAATTTTAAGTCAAAACTGCTTTCAGGCAATGCATTCTGCCTATATGTATAGTGATTTAATCTTTCCTCCCATTACCTGTAATTCAAAAGCTCAGTGAAGACATGTATAGGTGTCCTAAAATAAAAAGCATTCCTTTGAAAATTCTTTCTGTTGACACCAAAGTTTGGAAGGGAGAAGAAATAAAAATTAGAAATGAACTGTGTGTTCATGTTGTGACTACCATTAAAGGTATGCTTATCAAAAAGATTGACTGTCATCAAAAAGTTAGATTTCTAACCTTAGCTTCTAGTTCCTTCTGCAAAATAAGGCTGTGTCTAGGAAGTCGCAGTAGTGTCAAGCTGGCTAAGGAAAGGAGCTTGTAAGACAGACACATTTAGACAGCTAAACTGAAAGAAAATATTATGAAACAGGAGTTTCAAAAAATATATACTCATGGGTTTTTCAATTCCCTGGGAGAATCTGCTGTTTTAATGGCTTTAGACAATCCTGATAGCATTGGAGATAAAGTAGCTTCATGCAGAAGGAGGAAAGGACTATTAATGAATACCAAAATATTAAAATACATGATTGCTATTACTGGTGCAATGTATATACTATGGGACCTAAGTGCAAGGAAAATGCCAGCTAACGAGGAAGCATAGTCTTAATGAAATGTTGACAGTGTCTTAACTAGCCCCCAAATATTTATCCTTTGCCATGAATACAAAAACTTCCAGAGACATTTTGAAGTAACTGGCCTCCCTTGGTTAAAATTTGCAGCTTACCCAGAATGGAATTATTATCCCAAAGAATGAGACAAAAGTCCATTGAAATGCAAGTAGTGGGAAAGTGTTTGTTTCTGAGTCACAGTTAGAAAAAGTACTTACCTAAGGTAAAGAATTTCTGTATTGCAATTCTTACTCGGAGGGTTCTCCAGGCCTTTTTTTCCTCAGTGTGCGGTCTGCATCTTAATCTAAACTCACCAAATTAGTGAACAGACTAAACACAGTGCTTACATTAACACATGGCATCAGTAACAGGTTTATTTTGACAATATTTAATTAGGTATCAAGCTAGAAGTAAACATCAAACACAGGAAATGAAACATACAGCTTAATCTGAGCAATAACTGGAGATGAGGCCTGTTTATAACAACAGAGTATAACAAATCCACAACTGCCAAGTTGTTGCATACCCACTAGTTTGCTGCAGGCCACAATATTTAGGAACTTCCTGAGCCTAAGCTAAATGAGAATTACTGTTGGCTATTCCTAGCCTAGAGATCTTGGCACCTCTTTAAGCAATTCCAATAGTTCCTGCAGGGAACGTAATGATCCCCCAGGCTACTTCTTTTACTGACCCTCTAGGTCTGCAGAGGCTTTATAATAGGTATTCACTGTGAGACTTGCACTTGCAAGTCTAGGATGGCTTGTGTCTGAAGGGTGGAACAAGATGTTCACTGCCCTCTTCATGTCCTGGTGCTTCCTCACCACTCATTTTGCAGCTGGAGCATGAACCAACCTAAAGCCCCTTGGAGTAGAGAGTCAGTTTACAATCCTGGACAGAAGAAACAAAGAACTGGGCATTATAGACACATGGGTTATAATGAAAAGAAGATATAATCATAGAATCACAGAATGATTTAAGTTGGAAGAGACCTTAAAGACCATCTAGTTCCAACCCCCCTGCCATAGTCAGGGACACCCTTCACTAAACCACGTTGCTCAAAGCTCCATCCAGCCTGGCTTTGAACACTTCCAGGGATGGGGCATCCACAACTTCTCTGGGCAACCTGTTCCAGTGCCTCACCACCCTCTCCATGAAGAATTTCTTCCTGATATCCAATCTAAATCTATGTGCTTTCATTTTAAACCCATCAGCACTTGTCCTGTCACTAGATAATGAAACATGAGAGTAAATATAACAGTCATGCTGAGTCTTGTAGCCAGATACAAGATGTCTATGAATGAGGAGACATAAACAAAGCATGTTGTTCTCTATTGGTCTTTTGAGTGGGTGATGCCCAGGGAACTGCAGCTGGTTTAAGTGTCTTCACAGACATATCACAAATCAATAAGGTGAAACTGCTGAGACTAAATCGAGGTGTCTGTGTCACCTGTGTATAAGGCATTGATATCCCGTGGTGGGTTGACAACCAGGTGCAGCTGAAAAGGTGGTGCCAGTACTGTTTTCAGACTGTCTCATTAAGACAGTGCCAAGCAGCACTGAGTGCAGTGTGCAGTGATATGCAGGCTTGTGTGGGTAACGGTGTATTTTTTGTTGATCTGTCTCAACTGAAAATTTGAGGGCTTTCAGAGCAGTGGGGGGGCAGTAGATGTGGGTAGCTGGGGACAGTAATTAGTGCAGTCATCATACCTGAACCTGCTGCTGAATGCACATCAGCGTCAGGAGTGGCAGAGCTAGGTGAGAGCAGGTCAAACCATGAGAGAAGGTGAAGGAGTCCCAAGTTAGGAAACTGCAAATGCTCTCTCAGATCCAAATCCAAACTAAAGACTGAATACACCACTAATGGTGGTATAAACCCCAACATTTTAGTCATATTTTGATTCTAGTCATATTTTTGGTTCTGTTCTAAACACCCTCCTTATTCTCATCAGAGAAATCAAAAGAGGGATAATACTTAAGATGAAAGATTGGGAAATCGTCAGATCATGGGTCTCTGCTGAGTAACAAGCTAGATATCTCACTGGCCAGCGTAGCTCCAAAAGACCATTTCTTTCTCATCTTTACCATTAGTTATTTGATTTTTCAAAACACAGTGGCCACATTGTCGGTAGGTGTCATGTTATTCCTCTACTTCAAAGTACAGAAACTTTCTTGATCTTATAAACTATCCCAGCCCTCAGATGTCCGTGGAGTTACCAAGTACAGAATAGAGCTTAGTGGAATTACATAATCTCGTCTGTATTCAGAATGCATGGTGCTTTTTTTTGGCTCTTTAGTGCTAGATGTGAGGTTCATTGATTTCAATAATTAATGTGTGTCTCGCAGCTCTCTCAGCCCCCATATACCTGTGTTCTTTCCCATCAGCTGAAGGGTTTATTTTTGACTGGTACTTTAATATGCATGTCTTGATTAAACTGAATTTCTTTATCTGATTTGATTGCCTTACACAGTGATCTCTCCAACTTCAGATTTTTAATCATTTTTCTTGTGCCTTTAACTCTTTCTCTTGTTTTTTAGTTGATTATATGGTGTAGGGTCTGTATAGCTGCCCTGTTCTCTAACTGATCTTCCTGAGTATTGAGTGCCTTCTGAAAAGCTAGAAGTAACCATTCCAAAAATAACAGGAAATGAAAAAAGCTGTATTGCATATCCATTTGGATATATAAATGTGGATAGACCAGTGATACATACATACATATGTATCTATATTTGTATTATTTTATAACTTAAAACAGGTTTTAAAAAGTTGCTGTACCCACTCTAGTTACCTGCAATTCCAGGGTGAATTAATGATCCCTGCATACATTTTATGCATTTGTTTTATACTGCACATCAATAAAAGCACATCAAATTCAAACCCATTCTCATTTATGGATGGAAACTTCAAAGCAAAACAGTACAGCAGCTACCTTGTTATGAGTTATGGGTCAGTTATTTATTCAAGTCAAAGAAAATACTGCTGTACTTCCAGCTAAGCAAGGCAAGTACAGAACGCAACCCCACACTGCATCAACCTCCTGGCCTAAAAGTAAACTTTCATCCACTAATGAAATTATTTATCCTTTTGGGGGCAATCTGAAAAGACAGTAGACCATTGCATCTGGTGTGGCACTTCAGCCCTGGTAGAGAGCACAGTTAATAGAAGATAGAAATCCAAGGAACATTTACATTGTATTGTCTAGCCAAGACAGACATGTGGTGCTGTCAGAGATATGCAAAAACATATCAAAAAGCTTTCTGCAGTGCAACATGTTTCACAGGGGAGGGGAAGGAGAATATTGCCTCTCCTTTCCATTGCTTCTTCAAATCACAAAGTTGACATTCTCCTGACAAAATAAGGGATTTTAGCCTTTTGAATTCAACACATTGTAACTCTGTACGCTGCTGTACAGAGGCTGATTTAATTGTACCTAACAAGTAAAGGAAAGGCATTCACAGACAGCAGGTGTGTTCTGAAGCACAGTGTGGAAGATAGAGGAAAGGAGAATGTTTTGTAGTAACTCCCTATCTCTGATCTTGCAATATCGTAAAATATAGGCATGCTGTGGGACCTCTCACTCCTTGCTACGAGGAGGTAACAGACAGCAGTTGGGTCTTCCCTGGTCTATATGCACATGGTATAGACATGGTGACCCAGCATGATGTTTGTCACACACAGGATGTCAGCAGGGTGAGCAGATGAAGGAAGAATGGAGCTCCTGCTGGTATCTCTCTCTGCTCTCCCCTTTTCTCCGTTCCTGAGAGTCCCTTTGGTCCATACCCTAGCCGTGAGAGGCAAAGAAGAGGGTAGGTGAAATGACTGAGCAAGGACAGATGGCAATCTCAACAACTCTAAGTTCTGGAGGAGGCTTTGAGAAGCATGGGAGAAGAATAGGATGGTTGTTTAGGGACTTAAAACTTCCTTTCTCCCTTTTTTCACTAGACATTGTTTTCCAAAAGCGTATTAACATCCCTGTCCCTCAATTTAAACTTCTTTTTGAGTCACAGTCCTTTAAAAAAATCACTCTGCATGTGATGTAACCTTTCTCGATCTCCAGCTTGAAGCAGGAGAATTGTGTGATTGTTCGAATGAGTTTCACATTCTTGAGACCTGATGTCTGCATCAGTTCTCAGGCAGATCAAACAAGATTGTAGTTGTTCTTGGAAGCTCAGGAGCACCAGAGGTTTATTGTATCTTCATGCTGCTCAGTCAAGGAGAGGTGGCTTGATATAGACTGTAAATGTAGCCATGATGGAGACTGTGTATTCCGACTGCTCATTACTGCAAACAGAAAAAGTATAGAGTGGGAGTACAGGAGAGCTGGGAGAAAAGAAATAAAAGTCCAGTAACTTAGAAGGATCAAAACAACATGAAGGGGAGGACAGAATATGAGGACAAAGAGGAAAGACCAAATCCTTGCACTCACTAAAATCAATGAATTTGCAAAATTTAAGCCTCTGATGAAAACAAAAATTTGGGAATCTTTTTTCCTACATTTTTTTTTCCTTATATTCTCAAACAGTGAAGTGGGGGGAGGGGGTGGGTGGGAAGAGGTGGGTGGG
>NW_010267494.1:0-4753 GCF_000690775.1 Eurypyga helias
CGTAACAAAGAATGCCTGCTTCTTAGCACAGCATTAGCGTTAAGGAGTTGATTTATTTTGATTTTCACTGATGATTTTGGTGACCCAGATGGGACACTACCTCTGAATCTCAATGGATCCATGGGATCCGTTGGAGTCCCCAGACTCCTGGTTGTGTGATTTTCCATACACTTCCATAGCAGAGTATCACATCCCTTTTAATATGCCCATTCTGAACTATATCCATAGATTCTCATAATTAATGAAGGCAAATGTGATCTTGAGTGGCTGGCAAAACAAGGTGAATATGTTTTATTGAACTCTTAAATGGGGTGGATGTGTTAGAGATTATGCAGTTCTCTCTTCTTATGCAGATACTATTTAACATTTTCATTAATGATTTGGCTAATGCAATAGATGATGCTGCTTTAATATATAATACTATGCTGAGAGAAGACTGCAAACACTTTGAAGGACATGATTAGAACACAACAGGATTCCTGCAATGATTTAGAATCAACAAGGATAAATGTTACACTTAGAAATAATCAGCTCCATAGAAGGAAGGTAAGAAATGAGCATTCACTTCTGAAAAGGATTTCAAGTTTACAACCTGCAAGTGCATTGTATCAGAACCAATGCATAGCAAAAAAAAGGAAAAAAGTATTTATTAACATATACTCTATGGCTTCTGTTCACTCCATTTCTTGACAGCAAGTGACAACTACTGAGATCCGTGTGCTGGTTTCAGGATGGAAGGAGCTGTTCTCCTGCCCAGAGCTGGCCAAGGCATCTTGTTTCATTCCATGGCAGCCTTCATGGTCAGGCTGGGGGCATGGCAGCTGGGAAAGCGGGAAAGTGGCCCTGAGGGCAGGAGGATCATTAGTGTCTTGGGCTAGTTGATAGTTGGATTGTTAGCAGCTTTTGTTAATTCTACACATAGCTCTCAGTAGACAAGCAGGTTCTCCCCTCCCTCAGCCTGGGAGCCCAGAGCAGGGAAAAGGAAACTTCCAAACTCCCATCCCAGATCAATTCCCTGACAAATGATGCTCCTTCTCTGCTAATCACCTGCCACAGGGTCCGAACAAAGACCATGCTGCTGGCTGGAACCACCTAGATGATCCCCCACCCACCTTCCAGGTCCTGCCTCTCACAGTTCCCTTTTGCACCTTGCAAAAAAACGTGCACCTTGAAAACTCCACCCCATACCCCACAACGACTCCCAGTGTCGCTGGTACAGCAGTAACACTGACCATTCAGATTGGTGTATTATGAAATTAAAAAAAATCCTATGGACTGGAACAAGTACAATCCCTCATGGGGCACATGACCATGGAGAGGACATGAGGAGGTGGGATGGAAAACTTACCTCGCTTCTAGACGAATGAGTAAGTGAATTGAAAGGGAAAAAAATCACTAGTGGGGACCCTTCCAGGTAAGTTGCTGCTCCCGTATCTAAATGAGATGAACAAACTGACATGGCCAATAATCCCTTTCTCCAGGACATGTGTGAGGCACGTGAGTATTAGAGGGGCCGGGCCTCCAGCCAGGTGGAGGAAAGGGACAACCCTGTTTCCTGGACTGCATGGATTCGATGGCCTGGCACATCAGAGCTGCAGGAATACAGAGCTCTAGTAGACATGGATGCATGGTGTACCCACATGCCATCAGACTATACGAGCGTACAGCCAATCAGTATTTCTGGTGTGACTGGAGGCTCTCAACAACTGACTGTGTTGGGGGCTGAAATAAGCCTGACTAGGAAGGAGTGGCAAAATCACCCCATTGTGACTGGCTCAGGTGCTCCCTGCATCTTTGGCATAGACTGTCTCAGGAGCGGATACTTTAAGGATCCAAAAGGTTACTGGTGACACCACTATAAACTCCACATTTTGTGAATCATTTCGTTTTGAAAGACAGTGTTTTTGTTTTCTGTGATTCCAATTACATATCAAGAAAGTGTTACTAAATTATATCAAAATCATTAATGAATAAGTTGATCAAAACCTTAAATATTGGTATTGGGAATTAGTGTTGTGTTTGAAATCTGTAACTATAGAGATTTTGTATATTTGTAACAAATACAGCTGTAGAAAACTTAGGTAGTAGTGTCTATGAAACTAAGCCAATTAGCCATAGAAATCAACAATTCTGCTTCGAGATCACCTTACCCTTCCCATCTTGATTTGAATATCAAGGATTCTAATTAGAAGATATAAGTATATGTGACCAGTGATCAATTTAGAATGTGAATACATAAAAAAAAGAAACCAATCATTGTAAAGGTTAAATATAATCGCAAACACAGTATGCATTTTATGTAAAACACACTGACTTAGCAGGAAAAGTGTGTAAGAGGATCATGATTGTAATGCAAGGGGGGGCACGCTTGGTGGAGCTATCCCCCATGTCCCCAGTGCTGCAAAAAAGAACACCTGCCTCCAATTGCTGAAACTGAGTCTGGAAGTTCACTCTGAAACTGAATCATGGTAACACTGGTGGGCTTTTGGTGTAGCTGCTCTGGGGACTAAGGAAGTTGAGCAGCTGTCTGTCTTGCCTGGTCTCTCACAGGACCCTTCTGCTGTGGGATTGCTAAAGGCTGAAGACTACAGGTGCCAATTGTTACCACAACAGTGCACCAGCAACAGTATTGCACTATCCGAGATTCCTTGATTCCCATCCAGAAGCTGATTCATCAGCTGGAGAGCCAAGGGGTGATCAGCAGAACTTGTTCACCCTTTAACAGCCCCATCTGGCCAGTGCGTAAGTCTGATGGGGAATGGAGACTGACAGTGGACTGCCGTGGCCTGAATGAAGTCACAGACTGTAGAAGGAGATAAAATCCCTGCAGTACATGCTAAAACTACACTGGGAAAAACAGTTTGGGTTACTGCCACCTCAGGCAAAGGCAAACACATCTGTGGTGTTGCTTTTGCTCAAGGACCTGGGTGGTGTTGTTGAGTAATGAGAGAAGATAGGAAAGTCCACTGTGTGCCTCAGGGGGATTTGATTCTAGGAGAAAATAGGCCATGAATTAAATTGCATGAGGGATATTAATGGCTGGCACAAAACCCTGTTCTGAGCTTTGTGATGTAGCCAATCGCTGTGGTAATCACCTGAACCTACAGAGGTCCAGCCTTGCCAGAAGCACAGCAGTGACCTGACCTCAGCTGGCTTCGGTGCCCAATGATCCCACACAACACTCCACCTTTTCCTGTCCTGAGTGACCCCACACCAGCTGGAACCTGAAGTCATGGACTAATGGACTTTGTTCCAAGATGGTCCATAGACTGAGGGAATGACATCTGTGTGGGATTGGGATGGGAAAGGGGAATAAAGTTAATGAGGATTTATGGAATAAATGGGACTTGAGTGTGATGTAAATTATATGAAAGAAGAGGTTGAGTATGTGCTGGTTTTGGGCAGGAAGAAGCTGCTCTCCTGCCCAGAGCTGGCTGGCCTGCAGTGAGATGGATCTAGTTTAGTTCCATGATACCCCAGGCTCAGTGTTCAGGCTGGGTGCATGAGCAGTTTGAAAGGTTCGAAAGTGGCCCTGAGGGCAGAAGCATTAGTCTTTTGGGCTAGTTTATAGCTGTATCGTTAGCAGCTTTTTCAGTTCTTGACATTTCTGTTAGTAGAGAAGAAGGTTCTTTTGTTAGCGGGTTGGGGGGTTGGCGCTTTTTTCTTTTCTCACTACTCTCAGGCTCGGGTTTGATTTTTTTCTCTTCAGTCTTGGGCTCCGGGCTGTTTTTTTCTCTCTGCTTAGATTTAGCTTGCTGTTTTGGAATGTCTGTCTCGGTTCATGTGTAGTGAGATACCGTATCATATGATCTATTTTCTATTTTTTTAACTACTTATTAGTAATCGTATCATTAGCATCACTATAAGTTTCATTAATATTATTAAATAGTTCTTATCTCAACTTCTATGAGCTTTCCTTTTTTTTCCTCCAACTTTCCTTCTGCACGATAGGGGGAAGGAGGAGGTGATTGTGATATGGGAAACTGGTGTTTAGTTCGAATTTGTTATAACATTAGTTTAATTTTGTAGCTTTAAAGCCATGCCGAGGCACGGGTTAACCACCCATGTTAGTTTGGTTCTGCTTTTGTATTGCTTTAATTACTTTGTTCTGTAGCCATAACTCTCTGTCCTAGCCATCCTGTAACACGCCCCATGATCTTATACAAACCACTCGCCTTGTTCGAACCACTGATCCAGTAAAAAAACAGTTTTGCCTGACCACATGCGTAGGGAACAAGGACTTGGCAACAAGAACGGCCGGGGGTAAAAAGTGCACTGTGACGAAGACCTGCAGCCTTCATCCCAACGACCCCCTAAAGCGACCACCAGAGTAAACTACGCAGACGCAAAGAGGAGGAGTCCGGAGGGTGACATATGCTAATAATTTCTTAGAACTAATTATAATAAACCCACCTTATTCTCGGAAATACAATGAATATGTAACCAAGAGTCATGTATATGGAACACTTTTGATTATATAAAGAATCTGCTTAAGCTTTAAGGTGTACAAGTTAGGTGGAGCTATCCCCCTTGAACCTGGCGCTGTAATAAACACACCTGCTTTATAACTCTCCGGGAGTTGTAGGATTTGTTTCCGCATGTCAGTTGAGCGACTGCGTGGTACTTAATTGCCATATAAGTCTGAACCACAACAATCTGATTTGGGGCACTGTATTTCGAGAAAGATACGGACTGCTTAGAAGTTATTATAGGCCTCAAAATCATTACTGTAAGGTGTGCTGGATTCAGTCGG
>NW_010267494.1:4770-10806 GCF_000690775.1 Eurypyga helias
ACTGTGGCTGCTAGGAAGCTGTGTTGAAAAACTGAAAGATTTAAAGAAGTGAGTCAGTTTAAGGAGGAGATGTCTGAAATGAGTCTTTGAATAAGCAAAATGTTTCTGGAAATAAAAATGGAATAAACTTGACAAATTATTTGTCTCTCATTAAGGCTAGGAATGGAAATTACAGACTTGAAGAGGAGGAGGTGAGATTTAGATTAGACATTCAGGAATAACTGTATTTATATATTGTATGAATACTGAAGTGTGGGTTAGTCTCCCTTGGGATTTGTGGAACCAAGCATCACTTCAGTTCTTCAAAAGCCAATTAGATAAGTATCTGTGGTATGGCTGAAGCTTGCTTTGTCTTGGGCCAGAAAATACAGGGACAGAGGAGACCAGAATTCTTCTGTCACGGACAGAAGAATGCTGTAAAGAAAATCGAGTAATTTCCATTGGGAATGGGAGAAACATTTTAAATGGAAGTTACTTTCTGAGAACTGGGTGAACTGTGTGGGGAATCTCTCCCAGAAGAGACGATTGATGCATTACTGTGTTGCTTGCTTTATTATTTTGCTTTCACTTGAAAAAATTTTAAGTCAGATTTTTGGGGTAGGGTCAGGAGAGAAAGCTGTTGTTTTCTTAGGATGCAAGAGGAAGGAGGGGAATGTGTAGGCATCTGTCTAATTGGACTGGCCTGCTACAAATACATACTGACAGTACATTAGACTTTGATTACTATCTTCTTTTTATTCCATCATGATCACAGGGACTATTAATGTGAGCCCAACTAATATGTAATAAGCAAAAACTGGAATCACAGAATCACTAAGGTTGGAAAAGACCTATTGGGTCATCCAGTCCAACCATTAACCCAACAGACCGTGTCCTCAAGTACCACATCTACACGTTCCTTGAACACCTCCAGGGATGGTGACTCCACCACTTCCCTGGGCAGCCTCTTCCAGTGCCTGACCTCTCTTTCATTGAAGAGGTTTTTCCTACTATCTAATCTAAACCTCCCCTGATGCACCTTTATGCCATTTCCTCTTGTCCTGTG
The DNA here is from genome assembly GCF_000690775.1 of Eurypyga helias. Lineage (NCBI taxonomy): Eukaryota > Metazoa > Chordata > Aves > Eurypygiformes > Eurypygidae > Eurypyga > Eurypyga helias. Next base: position 5,816 of record NW_010267494.1, read on the forward strand.
ACCAGTTACCCGCGAGAACAGACCAGCACCGGCCTCCCAGCAACATACTTTCAGGGAGCTGTAGGGAGCAAACAGGTCTCCCCTCAGCCTCCTCTTCTTTAGGCTAAACACCCCCAGCTCCCTCAGCTGCTCCTCATCAGACTAGGTCTCCAGACCCTTCTCCAGCTTTATTGCCCATCTCTAGACACACTCCAGGATCTCCATGTCCTTCTTGGAGTGGAGGGCCCAAAACTGACACAGTACTGGGGGTGTGGCCTCACCAGTGCCCAGTACAGGGGCAAATAATTTTAGAAAACAAGTCTGTTGTTTTGTCAATGACATCAAAGAATGGGAGACTAAATTTGGTCCACATTTAGCACAATAAGGCAGCTAATCAAGCAAAAACCTGAATATAGATTTTGGTGAACCAAGAAAATATCTTTTGAGAATAAAACTTCTTCCTACACACTTGAGCTTGAAAAGAACTCTTTTCCTAGTTTAAATTATAACTGCACTGGGAGTAGATGAGTGAGGTTATCAGGATGGTTAAATATAACTAACCAATTTAAATATAGACATATCAGCAAATGTTCAGCTACTCCCATCTCCTAAACTGTCTTCCATAGAATAACACTTCCAAAATTCTTCAAAGATAACACATCAACAGAGATCACTTTGACATAAAATCTCAAAGGAGAACTGAGAATCTATTTTGGGTTTATAAACTGTTTTTTAGATGACACGTATTTAAATACTATTTAGAAAATCTTATCAGTAATGATTTCAAAGTTCCAAGAAATGTTATTAGGACAAAGCATAATGATCTGTTCACATTTTTGTGTGAATTATCAGGAGTCATCTCAATGTGAAAGTACATAATTTTCATTTCTGAAATGTCAGATGTCAGCATGGCATCCCATAGGTGCTCCTAATCTTTGAGATTCCTGGGCTATGAAGATTAAGACAATTGCACAATTGCATACTAGAATGAGTACTAGTGAAGCAGGGAGTTACTGTGTAATTTTTAACCATACAAATAATTGACCTTTACATTAAATTCTGTTTAAAATTTGCCCAACTTCAATTTAAATTTAACACACTTTTTTTTTTTTCTATTGAACTGGTAATCTGAAAATCAAATACAGTTTATAACTCAGGGAGAAGGAAGGGACTTGATATGTTGAAGGAACCTCAAAACGTGTTATAAATATCAGATATCCTGATCTGGATGAAAGGGCTTCATGACTATAGATATGCTACACATGTAAAAGTGATTATACTGCTGCTGAGACAGGGTATAAGGTTATTATGCATGCTTCTCAATGAACATGAGTAACAGATGGATAAGCGTCATTATATCCTTAAAATAAGTAAACTCCTACTTTCATCACACACAAAGATTATGGCAAACCCAAGTCTTTTCAACACCCTTATTTCTCCTTGGTCACAAGATCAAAGACCTTTTTGCACATTAAAATATGCAGTGACATTTTAATTTATGCATGATGTGAGAGAGGGAAAGTTTCTTCCTAACTCAGCCAAAGCACCAAAACTGACAGATTTGCTGGATTTAAGGATCTAATATACTTAATCTGATGCCTTTTAACTTATTGTTATCCACTTTAATCATAAATAATTCTCAGAAGCCATATTCTAACAATGCTTTTTTTCTTGAACTGCCAGAGGAATATGAAAAAAACAAACCCACTTTTTTGTATCTCCATACACTGACTCCTTTTCCATGAGCTGCATGTGGATACAGATTTGTACACACTCCTGTTTGGAGAGACTGTCCTAAATGATGCTGTAGCTATCATGCTAACATAGTAATTATAACCACCCCCATTATTTACTTGTTGAGATAATAACAAGTTTTAATTGCTGATATTGTTTGTGCAAGTACAGATCTAACATTTGAAGATTTCAGTACTGAGGTATAGTTCTGGTGTTGTTCTTGGTTTGTTAAACACCAGAATTACAATATTGTTAATGGTAACTGTTTATCCAGAATGCAATTTTAGTTCATTTTCTTCAACCTGGAAAGCACTATATTCTGTAAAATGTGTAAATTTAATTTAATATGATTTTGTTTCTCATCTAAACAAGATATCTTGTAAAATAATGTTGAATGAGCACCTAGGACATAGGTCAACTGTAAAATTGAAGAAAAGTTCTCTTTATTTTTTGCAATGCGTTATTAAACCCACAAAATGGAAGCCTACCTCAGTTTATCTACTTCTGCCTATTGAATCTGACAAAGCTTCAGCTGATAATATTATCTTAAATTATATATAAACTTTTTTATTCTCAGGAATACTGAGAATAAAATGATGATCACAAGTGATGGGCCAAAGTCACACAAGTATGTGCTGTCCTAAAAACACAAATGCTAAGTACATGGCCTCAGACTAACTCCACTCTACATGTATTATATGCTTACTGGAGCTTTGCTTAGAAATACAACTAATCCTCTCAGATAATCTTAAAAGTAACAGAACTCTGCAATATCAAATTCAGTTTTCCAGAACGCTTGAAGATGCTTCACAGAAAACCCCAATTCAGTATCACATCTCTCCTTAAAGTACAGTTCCTTGAACTAGGACTTATCCTATCCTTCAGAAAAGCAGACATTACAGAGTTTACAGTCTTCAAAAAATGAGCTTTACATTTTGTCTGAAACCCCATGGAGAAAGTTATAATAGTTGAATTACAAAAAAACCAAAACCAAACATTGTTTCAAAATACAAAAAAAAAAAAAAATTCCTATTTGTCATTCACCAATTATCAGTCGTTATATTCATTTGCAGTAAACTCCTCACATTACTTTTAGAAAAAGAGCTTGTTCAAATGCTGTCACGTGTCTGAACACAGAATTTCATGATTAGATACAGTATGGCTGTCATGTTCAGTGACTGTGGTTGGAATGTATCACTTAGCAGAACACCTACTACATCAGAGAATAAAATGTGCAGAAAGAAAACTAAGCAAGGAATAGAAACCTCAGTAGAGAGAACAGAGAGAAAAGCATTAAAGCAGCTATTAGAATTAGAAAGAAGTATGTAGATGACCAAAAGTCTGAGAATTTCTTCTGTCTCATATGGTTTTGTTTAATAAAGGCCTAGACTTTTATAGCTCCTTCAGACTCTTAATCTGTTAGTGCAAGGATCCTATAGACTGTGGAACAGTTAGGCTACAAACAACTCAGGGAGACCCAGAATATTTTAAGTGTCTGTGGTTTTCAGTGTGATATCAAAGCACATGGATCTTTTAAAAGCTTGAACTGAACTGCAAAGCAAATCTAGACAGAAATGTACTACCAGATAGTACACAACTCGTGAGTTTCTCTTCTCAATACTCAAGACTAGGTTATAAATCTCAGCCTGCACATGGATACAGAAATCTATAGGAAGTATGCTTGATGCAAATGCAGTCTATCTCCTTTTTTTGCTGTCCATGGGATATTAATACTCTTTTTTTTCATCTCTTGTCACTGGAAAACTACTGTATTTTTCTATATATTCAGTGTGACTGAGACCTTGATTTTTCTAATTCTTGTCGTTTAGCCTCATCTGGCAATTAAGTACCACTCAGTCACTCAATCAGCTCCGCTTCTCTTCCAGTGCAGGAGGAAAGTCAGAGGGAAAGACAAGGAAAACTCATAAAGTTGAGATAAGAACTATTTAATAATATAAATGAAAATTATAGTGATACTAATATGAACAATACTACTAATAATAAGTAATTAAAACAATAGAAAATAGAATATATGATACAGTATCTCACCACATACCAACCGATACACAACCAGGCTCCAAAGTAGCAAGCAGTCCCTGAGCCAGAAAGCCCAAGAGCAGGGACCAAAACCACCAACTCCCCCAAACCGCTAACAAAAGAACTGGCTTCTCTGCTAACAACTGCACTAACAAAAGGGGCTAACAACCCAGCTATCAAGCTAGGCCAAAAGCCTTCACAATCATCCTCCAGGCCAACTTCGCACCTTCCAAACTGCACATGTGCAGACCCAGCCTCACCACTGAACCTGATGTATTCCTGCCTGGAATAAAACAAAATCCCTCAGCCACTGTGGGCTGGCCAGCTCTGTGTAGGAGAGCAGCTCTTTCCTGCCTTAAACCAACACATTGTCTACCAATTTGTTTCATATAATTTACATCATGCTCACGTCCCACACCATTCCATAAATTCTCATCAGCCCACTCCTCCTTTCACATCCCATCCCACACAGATGTCATTCTCTCAGTCTATGAACCATCTTGGCACAACATCCATTAGTCCATGACTTCAAGTTCCAGCCGGTGTGGGGTCACTCAGGACAGGAAAGGTGGAGTATCGCGTGGGATCGTTGGACACTGAAGCCAGCTGAGACCAGGTCACTGCTGTGCTTCTAGCAAGGCTTGTGCTCTGTAGATGCAGTTGATTTCTGCTGTAATAACTGCCTTCAACACAAAGCTCAGATCAGGGGTTTGTGGCAGTCATTAATATCCCTCATGCAATTTAATGCATGATCTATTTTCTCCCAGAATCAAATCCCCCTGAGGCACACACCGGACTTCCCCATGTTCTCTCATTACCCACCAACTGCGTCCAGGTCCTTGAGCAAAAGCAACCCAGTGGGTGGGTTTGCCTTTGCCTGAGGCAGCAGTAGTGCAAACTGTTTTTCCCAACGTATTTTTAACATGCACTACAGGGACTTTGCGGCAGGTGCATTGTAGGGCATGTGGTACACCCACTCAATGCCATGTTCTTCAGCCCAAGTGTCTATGAGGCTGTTCCGGAAATGAGTCCCATTGTTTGATTCAACGTTTTCTGGGGTGCCATGTCACCACAGATCTTGTTTTTCAAGGCCCAAGATGGTATTTCTGGCAGTGGCATGGGACACAGGATATGTTCCTAGGCACTCTGTGGTTGTCTCTGCCATTGTGAGCACATGGCACTTGCCCTGGCAGGTTTTGGGGTGAGTGATGTGGAAGTACAGTGGGTGGAAGCAGGGACAG
>NW_010267495.1:0-14836 GCF_000690775.1 Eurypyga helias
TTCTCCCTGACTTTCTTCTTATCCCCTATGTACCTATAGAAGCCCTTCTTGTTGCCCTTGATGTCCCTGGCCAGGTTCAATTCTGTCAGGGCTTTGGCTTTCCTTTCTCTGACCTCTCAGACAACCTGTACTCCTCCCAGGCCACCTGTCCCTGCTTCCACCCACTGTAGGCTGCTTTTTTTTTGCTTCACTTGCCAGCTTTCCTCAGCCCCTCTTCCCTCCAGAGCTTCTTCCCAAGGAACCTTCCCAATCTGTCCCCTAACAGCTAAAGTCTGCTCTCCTGAAGTCCAGGGTAGCAAGCTTGCTGCGCACCCTCCTCGCCTCCGTAAGGATTCCAAACTCCACCATTTCATGGTCACTGCAGCCAAGGCTGCCCTTGAGGTTGACATTCCCCACCAGCCCCTCCCTGTTGGTGAGAACAAGATCCAGCATGGCACCTCTCCTCGTCGGCTCCTCTATCACTTGGTTAACAAAACAAAAAACAAAACAAAAACCCACAAACAAAACAAAAACCCCACACTCAACCCTTCCTGTTCCCATCCAAAATCCATCCTTTAAACATTGAACACTGAAAATCTGAGCAACGAGAAAAGAAATAAAGAAATTCAGTACTTCAGGTGTCTTGGCTCAAACATAATAAAATGGATGGAATGGACAATGAAACTAAGGTCAGAACTGCCATGAACAAATAAACCTTTGTAATGTTAAATCCAGCTAGACAAAAAGAAAACCTCTGGATACTAAAGTCTTCACATTCATTTGGGATGTGTCTAAGCACTAATAAGACTCACGCATGACAAGAATATTCAATGAAGAAAGTTGAAATGGAAATAATACATTTTTAAGATTTAAAATAGAGGCTTCCTAGAAAATAATGAAGAAGACAGAAATTATTGTAAAAGACAAAGATAAAATAGCACAACACCAGCCAACTGCACTCCAGATGGAATGCAGGAAACTAAATGGATAAATGAACATATTCTTCTGCTGTATTTTCAGGCACACCTATGGTCAGTGTTTTGAACACAATTCCTTCCTGATCCCACAACAGGTCCTGATGACTGCACAAGTCACTTCAAAAAACATCTCTTTGCCCTCTGATTAACAAGATAAAAAGAATGATGTTGCCTCCCTAGACTGGAGAAACAAACATATTTAAAAGGTGAGAAATTTATAAGAAAAAAGGCAAGCTCTCTTGTAGGCTACGTAAGATAGGCTAGAATAAGAGTTTTAAACATGTTGCACTCCAAGGGCCATAATATAAAAAATAAACATGCTTCGCTGTTAAGTGTACACTAGCTTTCAACAGAAGCTTTCCTCCTGAGATAGCACAAAGATTTCAGAATGAATCTCGATTACGTATGCTTCTGTGGATCAGAATGAATCACATTATATTATGTTACTTGCATTTGAGACAAGAGGTACATATCAAAGTACAGACATACGTCTCTCCTGCGGTAAGACACATTCATCAATGCTTCTATGCACTTCCACAGACTTAATGTTCTTACACTGGCAAAAGCACCATCATTTTCCTGTTTTTCTCCCCTTATTAGGATATTCAGCATAGTCCAGAGAGTTCTTCATACAGACCCATCAGCAATATTCATTACAAAATCTGAAACTTTTAATAAATATTCATGTTTCATTTTTCTTTTTTCATGAAAATATTCAAGAAGCACAAAACTGTATACATCACCAACTGAAGTAAAAAATAGCACTTTTATTAAAATCTGGATACGATTTAACAGCAAAATCTCAGCATCTCATCAGCCTTCCAGTACCTGAAGGGGCTACAAGGAAGCTGGGGGGGACTTTTTACAAGGGCCTGTAGTGACAGGACAAGGGGTAACGGGTTTAAATTGAAAGTGGGGAGGTTTAGATTGGATATCAGGAAGAAGTTCTTCCCGAAGAGGGTGGTGAGGCACTGGAACAGGTTGCCCAGAGAAGCTGTGGATGCCCCATCCGTGGAAGTGTTCAAGGCCAGGCTGGATGAGGCTTTGAGCAACCTGGTCTAGTGGAAGGTGTCCCTGCCCATGGCAGCGGGGTTGGAACTAGATGATCTTTAAGGTCCCTTCCAACCCAAACCATTCTGTGATTCTATGATTAAAATCTAAGAAAGATTAATTTTCACAACAAAACTTAGAAAATTTTGTATTTAAGTGCCATAATGCAAAAATCTGCATTGATCTTAAAGCCTACGGATTACATTCACTGTGCTTTTATTCTTATTAAGTTGAAAAAACATATGTACTAAGAGCAAAACAGGAGACTAAATCCATGGTATCTTAATTCTAGTAGATAGGTACCAGAGTGCTCAAGTTTGGCTGGTTTATTTGGAGGAGGCGCAGGAGGAGACTTGTTTGTTTCAAAAAATAAGATCAAACCACAAACAAATGAAAAAGCTCCCCACCCCAAAACACCCAACCACATACATACACACAAACTCAGAGTCTTACACCATTTTAAAACACCTAGCAATTAACAACTGGCACAGTCCTGTCAGCTGATATTAAAACTAATTATTCCATATATTGTGAGCATGCCAATTCACAAAGCAGTTTTATAATTTTTCATCAGTAACAAATTCTCTTTGTGAGGCTCCATCCCTTTAACAGACTGGAGAATTGGACCCAAACTTTCTACATCAATGAAGAAACAATCAGTGGCAGAAGTGTTAACACGTAGGGCCCAAAATTATAACCCTTCACGTTGAATTATTTTTGTCCCCTTGCTACTGCAGGGCAGTATTTCTGATCCCACATCCCATTTGTCAGCAGCAAGACACCGATTGTGTCTGGCCCATAGAACAGCCACCTCAATACCGCAAGCTAAGGTCTTTGGGAATGACTTGCTAAAGTCTCATGTTAATAACACATGTAACATATATTTCAGTATCAAAAAGGGTGGTAAAAAATAACGTGGTGGCACCCTCACCCACTAGCTCTCTACAGCCTGGCAGCATAAACCCAAGAATTCAATCCAATGCTTTGTTTTCAAGATCTTTCTCTGAGTAATCATTGTCTGCACCCAGTGTATTTATGATTTCAATTTTTTCCCCTGTTCCAATTCCCTGTATGTGCCGTGGACACATTTCAGTTATTCTGTCATCTTTTAACAGCTACTCTATGTCTCCTGTTCCATTTCTTTTCAAATTAAGTTCCTGTTCATTCTAGCAAAGGGTGAGCTCCTGATGTATGACTCTGCTTAACCTGAACCATCAGCATCAACTTCTTGAATAGCTACTTCAGAGGAGAAGGGACACCAGCATGACACCGGGATTCTGGTTCACTGGAGATCAGGATGATAACGGTGTTACCAAGGCTATGCTTTTCTGTAATAATTTCTTATTACTGTCAGAGTTATTGATGCATACAGAAGAAAAATAAAAAGATGATGAATTAATATCACTGATGGGGCTCACGCAACAGCAAGCAGATTCCACCTGCTAGTCTTCACCAGATATTTTGCAGACATCACATGACAGAAAAGCACTCAGAAAAGTGAGTTTGCTGCCATCATTAGCACTATTTTTTCAATTGTAAAAAGGAAGGGTACAGCTAGCTAGTGTTTAGCACTGCTCAAACCAGTACTTTCTTCCTTCCATCTCATTTCCCAGCAGCAGTTTAATTTGGTCTGTACAGTGCTATCTACTCTGAATGCACTGTCAGGGAGTAGTTCCCACACTGCCCAAAGCACATTCAGGAAGAAGCAGGAGCCTTCCCCCTCCTGCAGCAAGGCCACACCACGGCTGCGACCAGGAGCAGCTGCAGATGTCCAATTTTTAGGAACTTGCTCCTTTTTTTCCTTGGCCACACCAGGCAGGACCAGTATGCAGCCTGGATTTCCATCTCTTTGCACATGAGTCTTCCTCATGGGAAAACCACAAGACATTTCTGGTTGACCACAATCTCTCCCGAAGGGCACTGATGACATGACCCCGGAGCAAAGGCTGGGCTGACAGTCACAGTGGCAAACATAGCAGCCCTTTCAGCTGAACCAAAGAAATTACAATACGGAGACACATCTTGGAATGGTGGAGTAAGCTGTAGGTTCTGAAGTGCATTCCTGGGCAACGATTTCTCTGCATGAAGAGCACAAGAGGGAGATTCAGGGAGACTGCTCCTCAGAGCTACGTGTGCCTAGATGCAGGGATCCATCTCTTCGCAGGGGGCTGGGTGGGAAGTGAGCAGAGGCAGAGCCAGTCTCTTCAATAAGTAAAGAGCACACACAAGGGATAAAGGCAGCAAGCTCCAGCAATGGGCATTTCAAACAAGGTCATGCAGGGAGTCTGTGGTATAATAAGCCACACTAATAAAGACTGGCTGGCAAGCACTCTATAATAGGTTTCTCTAGTATTAGAGCTTAACTCTTCCCTCAGTTCCAATAAATTTTAAAAAAGTTTATACCTTACTGTTTATTATTTTGTTTTTCTTATATTTTTTACCACATCATTATGCTATCTCTAACACGCATAGCAAAACCAAAAACCTTTTCTGATTTCATGAATACCAAGAGGAATGTTTTCCTCAGCAATTAGTAATCATACTAAGACACAGTTCCACTCAGTTATACAAAGTCAAGATAAGGAAGTATTTCAAATGCAAAGCATATCTGCTACTAAATTATGAATAAGACACAATAGCAGGATAGTAAATGTGTGGTATGTATATTTAGTATTTATTATAGAAATTTACTGCATATAAATTATAAGGAAGTGCCAGATGCATCTAATAAATATGAATGAGGAAGGTTTCATACCCCCAGAGCTATATATGATGCTGTCTTATAGCTCTCTGGTTGAAAACATGGTATGAAAATCACTTCACCTTGTTTAATTGGAATTGGATCCTCTAAATCTTCTACACCCACGTTAATCAACTAGTCCAAACCAAGCTATGGGCAGTAATAGTTTCCAGTGGAAAACTTCAGAAAGTAATAGAAAGTCAACTAACAGCTGAGGAAGAAAAAGAAACTGAAGTACCAACAAAGCTAGAAATACAGTACACCCTAGTAACTTAAGAAACAAAATATTCTGATTATTCTCTTTGTCATCAGCTGACATTCCTGAGTTTAAATGAACATGGAAAAAAAGAATTCTCTACATGAGAAGAAAAATGCATTCTTTACCAAGTAGTTAACATTCTGAGGGGGAAAAAAAACCCATTAATTTCAGCAGTAAATTTTGCAACAGTTGTTCCACTACAGAAATACTTCTTAATGGATACAGTATTATTCGTAAATTCTTACTTCATGATCTGATCATCATCAGACCACCAGACCTTAGAAATGTAAAAGGTGAATGTTGCATAGGTAAATAATAGCTCCCCTAGACATATTATACGCATGAAAACTGAAATAAAAATAATGTGTTGGTTTCCTCATTACCACACAAACAGATTTTATAAAAGGATAACCTATGGCTTTCACAAAGAGGCAAACAACCTCTAAGAGACAGTGCTACAGAATTAACAGGAAGGTTAGTCATTGCTGTTGGTGACTGAACCAATGGGGGGGGGGGGCGGGGAGAATGGTGGGGAGAGGGAAAATAAATATACTTCCTGGAAACTTGTTAGGGAATTTTTAGGTCAATCCAAGTATTTGGGCCAATAAACAATATTGCTGTCATCTTTCTTTTTTCATTTCTTCTGTGGTTTTTTTCTACCTTTTTAAGAAGTAGGTTAATTTCAGTAGACTTTTCAGTGAAATCAATCACCACCAAAAGAATAAATATTCCCAAATGAACAGAAGTATTTACAATGTTCTCCATTAACACAGACACTGTATAGAATTTGGTTATATTCAGTGCTCTGTAAAAAAGTGTTTGGTAGCAAACTATGCTGACCAAACTCAGAATTCAGAGTATCTCCTTAAAGATGTTTTTTCTTCACCTGTATCATACTACAGCCACTCCACCTCCACCAGCAGATTTCAGAATACAATGTATATAGCTTAGTTAGCTAAATTTTAATGTAATTTGGCAATAGGGATTAATGCAAACAGTCCATAGAACAGAAAACAGCATCACATCCTCTAGCTGGCCTTTACCTTCTAAAGACAATGACAGCTTTACATTATTTTCACAACTGAAATAAAGTTCTCTCTACTCACCAATTTATGATGACTTTTAGCAGCTCCAACTTCTTTGACTGAAGACCATCTGTCAAGTGTCAGGAGCATTCCTGACATTTACACTTACTTAAATGGAAAACTGTTTTCCCATGCCCATCTTTCCATGACTTTTCAGGTGTGGTAATAGCTTAGACTGTTTATCAAAATGCAAAGTTCTTTCAGATACTCTTTGTTTCTGCAGGCAAGAAGATAGCATGAAAGAAGTGACAGAAATTCTAAACCCAGAGTCACTGAACTGGTTTTGTTTAGGATACACAAAACACTTGCACTGCTTATTTCAAGTCAGCTCTATGGTGCTGATTTTCAAGGGAACCGTGGTTCAATGAAAAGCAGTAAATGAATACGTAGATGAAAACTTTCTAATTAAAACAAAAATTGCTGCAAGTCTACAATAGTGCTGTTAAAATATAAACAAAACCATACATCCATTTGTAATTCTATTCCCTTTAACCCCCTTCACATTGCTGAAAGTTGTGGAACTTAAAAAAGCCCAGGAGCTTCTGGAGTCACTGGCTTCTTTCAACAATTTAGAAGAAACAAAACAAACAAACAGAAAACCCACAGACTTTCTCTGAATATTTCTTAACATCTAGATTAGTACTTGTCTGTAGAAACACTCTGGACACTTAATCTGGAGCAACAGTAGAAAACTACTGGATGGCTATCTGAGCTTTTTTTTCATCTCATCTGGAAACTCTTCACTGACAACCACCTTTTTCATTCCACTGGGAAGCATTAAGGCTACAGTTAGGATAACATTTCCAGCCATACATGCTTCAGACTGAGTGTGTGCTTTTCAGAAGTCCCCACTGCTGTAAGTGATTAGTCATAACAATACAGAGAACAGCTGGCCTTTTTCGAAGCCTCTTTGTCCCTACAGTTGATGTTCTTTGTTGCTAAAGGTGCAACTAATACTGTTAGAAAAAAAAAAATGTACTGATTGGGTCCACTGGGAAAGGGCTTCTAGCAGACACCACCAGGACCCTCTTGATAGGTAAGAAGGCATAGAAGGAATGGGTTTTGACATTCATTATATCATGTGGAGAGTGGCACTCGGCACCCCATCTGATCATGTTGAATGACCAATGAACAAATGCAACCACCATGTGTATAACGGGACAACATTTGGCACAGAGCATGAATACCATGCTAAACTATGCTCATGAGAAACCTGAAGACCTTCACAGACCCTTCCCTTCCCTGTCAGCTGCATCCCATTCTTCCAAATTGACTTGGAGTAGTTATCCCTAGCTAATTAGCTCTCCAAAAGGCTTCGAAGTCCAGAGGCACTCAAGTGATATTGTGGGTAACGTGCCAATTATAATGTAAATTACAAAAGCATGAGGTTAGGAGCTGGAAAGAAATAGACTTACTGTGTCCTTATTAGAATGGGTCATTATCAAAGAGCTGGCTTAAATATGACAGATTGCATTTCACTTCCTACCTGTCTTCTGAGATGAGCATCTTATCTTAAGGTACAGTGTCAGGGATGTTAATTGCTGTGAAGTACAGAATCATAGAAGCTCAGCTAGGAACACCACACATTTTGATTCAGAGGCTGACGCAAGTGACAAACGAACCTGATACAGCTAAATGCTGATAATCTTCGTATTGATGCAAGGATGTGATCAGAACCTGAAATTCACAAGATCTAGGAGCTAAAGGCTCATATGCTGGTTTCTCACTTTCTTTGTCACAGCTTGTTTTTGAACCCTTTTTAGAAACACAAGTCCCGAAAGTATGATTCATAACCCAGCTGCAAAACACACAGCTCCCTAATGCATTTTCTCTGTCTCAGTACAAATTCTGCTAGCATTGTGGGCAAGCAGTATCAAACATGTTTACTCTAAATGGCTGAGCTCAGAGCAGAACAACAGACTGTGGAAATGAAATACTGCACTAGCTATACAAGCACAGTCAATTTGTCATCATTTCACACTCAAATTCTTCTTTGCAAAATACTTGAAAGTAAAAAGGATTGGTTTTCTGGGTTGAGGGTTTGGGGTTTTTTTGTCCTCTTTACTGTAGTGAAACTGCAGCAGGGATAACTTTTTCTGCAGTTTAGGAATCTGCAGTTCAGTTTTCCAAACTGTTAGAATTCGAACTCCTTTCTCCCGTGTCCAGAAGTAAGAAATAGCTTGAGCCTTGAAGTTATCATTACTGGAAAACACACACACGCAAAATGATAACACTTAAAATACATGTTATTTGAATCCCTAATACCCCTTTTATTACTGTAGCTGAAACTGGGACCCATTCTGGAAGAACTCAGGGTGTACATCTATGAAAAAACAGTTCTTGTTCTGATCATTTTATCTTTCAGGCAGGCAAGCTGATCAACAGATTAAAATCAGAACTTGTGTCCACATTGTAACAGGTTCACACCTCAGGCAGTAAGAGACTAAATCATCATCAAGGACAGCTATGTGGAACAGGACCAGAATTCATTCTTCAGCATGTCAGCAAGCATCTTATCCAAAAGTTGTGTTTCACCTGAACCTCTCACCAAGTAAGATTCTGGAAAGAAAGCAAGACACATGTTCAAAATACTTACATAGAAAATCGTAAGTGGGAAAATAAGTCATTAGCCGTCTTTGTGGCTCTAGGGAGGTCAGTACGCTTTCAGCTCCCTCAGACTTCAGTCACCCCTTCAGCAGAAACCAACCCTCTGTAACAGGTGGCATGGGTACAGTGACATGGTATGGGAAAATAATGGAAGGTTGGCAAGGAGAATTGTAAACACACTCAAGTGACTTGCAGCTGAGGTGAAGAAGAACACGTGTATCATACCAATTCTTGTTTAGCCTTGTGTTGGACAAATAGAACTTTCATGTTTTGATTACACAGGCCTGTGGTAGACTTAGAGGTACACTATCAAATACACTTGAGATTCCTGCCCTGCTGTGGGACAGATCGAAGCACAGTGGTAAATAATGCCTGTGTGAGTCCTTGAAATACAGGAGAAAACAGCAGGTCCCACGATCATCTAGGAAGGACCAGGTTTCACAATGCCTACGTTCGCACTTGTGTGCTTCTGCCCAGGTGCTTTTCTGAGGATCCCCCAGTTTGCAAGGTAACAAAAATAAATTTAATAGAACCATACAGTGTTTTGGGTTGGAAGGGACCTTAAAGACCATCTAGTTCCAACCCCCCTGCCATGGGCAGGGACACCTTCCACTAGACCAGGTTGCTCAAAGCCGCATCCAGCCTGGCCTTGAACACTTCCAGGGATGGGGCATCCACAACTTTTCTGAGCAATATAGTTATAATTAGGTTATATATGTAAAATAAGGTATAATTAGGTCAGACATTAGGAAAGAAATTTCCTAAACTATGAGGAGACTGAAGCCCCAGATTACCAGTGAAGATTGTAAATTTCTCAATGGAACTGTTTACAAACACCTGTCAGGTATGATTTAGGTAGTTTTGATACTCTGAGGTAAAAAGATGTTCTGATTTCTTCCAACCTTTTTTTTTTTTTATAAAATATACCTGAACAGAACTGTAAATTGCTATTTGCATTTGCAGAGCAGTATCTACATAACATTGATACATAGTACTTAACTAGACCTATGTTAAGAGATGTTCTAGGAAAGGTCTGATTTTGTTTAGCTGTAAGTTTAGGGGGTTGTTTTTTTCTTCCATATATGTAAAAGACTGGTAAATTACTATTTTCTGCTTCTCCTTTTCATACCAGCTCTTTCCTTTTCCTATTCCATTAATACTTTCACTGCTAAAAAGGTGAAAAACTGTTACAGAAACAAGAATGTTCTCTCCACCATTCTCCAGTTCTGACTTTTAAAAGAAGATTAAGAATGCTGGACATGCTTAGATCCAAAAAAATTTTGTACCAAGATTGAGAAGAGGGTGGTATCATCAGAAGAGGACTGTAGTCTGTATGATACTACGCATCCCATCTCCAAAAACAACCAGTATCACATTTTTCCATGTTT
The DNA here is from genome assembly GCF_000690775.1 of Eurypyga helias. Classification (NCBI taxonomy): domain Eukaryota; kingdom Metazoa; phylum Chordata; class Aves; order Eurypygiformes; family Eurypygidae; genus Eurypyga; species Eurypyga helias. The sequence continues at coordinate 10,086 of NW_010267495.1, forward strand.
TCAGAGAATTATAGAATGGTTTGGGTTGGAAGGGACCTTTAAAGACCATCTAGTTCCAACCCCTCTACAATGATCAGAGACATATTCAACTGGATTAGGTTGCTTAGAGCACCATCCAACAGAACTTTTCGTATTTCCAGGGATGGAGCATCTACCATGTCTCTGGGCAACCTCTCCCAGTGCCTCACCACCCTCTCCGTGAAGAATTTCTTCCTCCTATCTAATTTAAATCTACCCTCTTTCAGTTTACAGTCACTATCCCTTGTCCCATCACTACAGACCCTTGTAAAAAGTCCCGCTCCCGCTTTCTTTAGGCCCCTTCAGATACTGGAAGGCTGTAATACGGTCTCCCCGTCTTCTCCAGGCTGAACAACCCCAACTCTTAGCCTTTCTTCACATGAGATATGTTCCACCCCCTCTGATCATTTTTGTGGCCTTCCTCTAGACTCTAGTCTTTCCTGTGCTCCAGAGCCGGATGTAATATATACTTCCAGTTTATAGTAAACCACACACTAACGCAGCATGGGATAAGCTGTGCACAAGGAGGCTTCTTAAACACATCACCTAGTGTTCCTCCTGTGTCCTAAAGCAAAAACATTTCTATTCCTTGAACTATTTTCAGCAATATTTTGAATCCTGGTTGTCCTTGTTATCCCCATGAAAGTATTTTCTTAATTCTAGCCCTACTAAGCTTCTTTCTCCACCAATACATTATAACACCAAGCTCCTCGGGTTAATTATACACTGTATAAAAGGATTTCTTTTTAAACAGCTTCTTGTGTACTATAATTCAATTCCTTTTTCTGTCTCATTAAAAGGGAGTGAATAAAAGTGTCTGCCTGACCTTCCATCCAGCAACAGCTACTAACTGTTGTCCCATCTCCTGTCTCCACCATTCTTTCCTCTGACCTTAACAACATTTCAAATAATTTCAGAATCCAGATTTTAGTTTATGAATCCACCTTCTATGAGAGTTATAGTTGACCTTGTGAGTTTCAATCATATTTTTTTTTTTTTAAGGAAGGAAGAGAAGGAAAGAAATGGGTTGAGCAGAACTGAAGTCACTATTCCATACAATTTCCTTAAACCATGTTTTGGTTTCTAACATCTCCCCTTTATTCTCCTTTTCTAGATGTGATGGCACTTTCCCAACATATTGCTAAACACTGCATAGATGTTTTCATTGAGCTGTCCCTAAGGACAGCTAGAACTATATGTTTATTTGGTTTATCTTAAATGAAATTAATTTTGAAATAAGATATGTTCATATTTGTTTTCCCAATATGAGTGGCAATTCTTAAATTCCTTCCACTCTTTATTTTTATCATCTAATATTTCTGTATTTCTTAGACCCTTCTTCAATATTATTATCCTATTGAAATTATCTACAGAGCCATTCTTTCACTAAAAGCTTTGACAAGAAATGGTAATAATTTAGTCATTCTTACAATGATTATTTACTTCTACTCCAACAGTATCTAGGGATCCCAGACATTGACTGAATTACTGTACAATCAAAACAGAACAGAAAGAATTGTCCTCACACCAGACAGTTTTCAGGTTAAATGGAAATCAATCACTTTTTATAGAATTATGTATTCTTGAATGTAAATAAATAAAGACAAATGTACTACAGCTGCAGACTGTTAATGCAGCTGTGGTGAGCTAAAGCATGCTCTCAAAGTCTTTTTATTACAGCTTACTTTCTTCAACTTCCCTTTCCATACTGTTCACCGCTTCCTGGAATACTAATTACATCCTACCTTAACTAGTACTGTGAACTTTATGTGACAAGTGGTATTTATATGCAAATAAAAGCATTCATTAATCCTTCTTTGTCAAGTTTCTGTTGTTAAAAATTAGAGTCATACTTGGTCAGGTTCAGGATGCAACTTGAGTGCTTTGATTTTGAGTGTATTTTGGGTTTCGGAATCTGAGCTTCCATTAAAAAGGAAAAAAAACAAAATCTCTACTCCTCAAGGACATAAGTAAACCCACCAGCATAAGAATCAAGAAGTTGATGCACAGATGACATTCATGCCTTTCTGTGTCCAAAGGGAAGCAACATTGTTATTTAAAATAATTAATTAATAGTTATCAAAATAATTAAGATTGCTGATATGAAATCTCAATATTTTCATAGTACTTTCTACTTTTTTTTTTTAGGACAACGTCTCTGTTCTACACAGAATTTCAAGAGTGGTCTTCATTTCATTGCTTCAAAGAGAAGAAACAGAAGGTATCCCTCCTGTTGAGGCAAAGTCATTGTTTAGCAAAAATTGAAGAGTGAGAGAAAAGCACAAGGAAGATGGAACATACACCTCAGCATTTGGTGTACTTTGAGGGAGTAAGTAGTCCTGAACTCTGAACCTTGCTTGAGGCATTACTTATTAACTTCCACGGAGGAGGCATACTGCGCCTAAAATAAGTAAAATAAAACCTGGAGAATAATACACCATACATTCTTTTCAAAAAGGTGCTAGACTAAATTTTGTGACATATTCACTTCAAAGTGTATTTTTGATGAAAACGTTAATTATTTGCCTCGATTTGCTAGAAATTATTTTTAAAAAAGATTCACATTAAGACAAAATCTTTGATGGCGGTAGTGAAAGAAATATGATCTGGACTCCCTCCCCAGCATGGAAAATGTTTTTAAAAAACCACAATGGATAATGAGTCTAAACAATTTTTTAATAATGAGAAGAACCTTTTGTGGTGAGTTCACCCTGACTGCATGCCAGGTCCCCACCAAAGCTATTCTATCACTCTCTTACTCAGCTGAACAGGGGAGAGAAAATACAACACAAGGCTTCTGGCTTGAGATAAGGACAGGGAGAGATCACTCACCAGTTTTGTCACAGGCAAAACAGATTCAACTTGGGGAAAATCAAATGAATTTATTACTAATCCAATCAGAACTAAACCAAAATCTTAAAACACCTTCCCCCCATCCCTCCCTTCTTCCCAGGCTCAACTTAACTCCTGATTTCCTTACCCCCTCCCAACAGGGGCAGAGAAGGATGGGGAATGGGTGTTGTGGCCACTTCATCACACATTGTCTCTGACATTCCTTCCTCCACAGCGGGAAGACTCTTCACACTCTGCCCCTGCTTCAACACGGGGTCCCTCCCATGGGAGAGAGTCCTCCATGAACCCCTCCATTGTGAGTCCTTCCCATGGCCTACAGTTCCTCATGAACTGCTTTACCATGATGGGTCTCTCCCACAGGGTGCAGTCCTTCAGGAGCAGCCTGCTCCAGCGTGGGTTCCTTCCATGGGTCACAATTCGTGTCAGCAAACCTGACCTAGCATGATTTCTCTCCACGGGCCCCATTGGCAGGAGCCTGCTCCAGCGTGGTGTCTTCCCACGGAGCCACAGCCTCCTTCGGGCATCCCCCTGCTCTGGTGTGGGGTCCCTCCTGGGCTGCAGGTGGGTCTGTGCTCCCCCGTGACCCTCCATGGCTGCAGGGCACAGCCGGCCTCACCATGGTCTGCACCACGGGCTGCTGGGGAATCTCTGCTCCAACGCCTGGAGCACCTCCTCCTCCTCCTTCTCCACTGACCTGGGGGTCTGCAGGGCTGTGCCTATCACATATTCTCACTCCTCTCCTCAGCTGCCATTGTGCAGTGACTTTTTCCTACACCTTAAACGTCATCCCAGAGGCGCTACCACTGTGAGTGCCTCGGGCAACAGTGGGCTCATCTTGGAGGCAGCTGGCACTGGCTCTTTTCGACAGAGGGGAAGCTTCTAGCAGCTTTTCACGGAAGCCACCCCTGTAGCCCCCTGCTACCAAAACCTTGTCACACAAACCCAATAAATATTTCATGGCTGGTTAAAATATTTTTGGGTTCTTTTAATAAACCATAAGGGAAGTGTCAAGAAATAGATCTGTCTGTACTGAGGAAAATATGTTGAATGGCGCATAATCTTATTGCTTTTTCTCTGAGAGGGGGAGTTCCAGAAGTTAAAAGCAAAGCTACACAGTTATTGGAGTACAGAATATGAATATTTTAATCTGATGCTATGATACTGTGAGTTGTCTATAATATGTTTCCTTCATTTCCTTTGATCCATGCAGGAATGTCAAAACTGAGAGGATCTGTCTTCTTGTATTTGCAGTTGGTTTACAGATACAGCAGAAATACTTTTTTAATCTCCCACTGCACTGCCTAGTGCTTGGCATCCTCTGTATTCACTGCGTTCTGACCCAAGGACCATCGTATTAACCTGCACTGTCTCAAAGGTAAAGGACTTCACCCACCTCTTCTCAGGGGCACATCAGGAGTCTGAGTTTTTAACTACCGAAAGTGTAGCTTCAAATCACTATATTCACTGTAAACACAGTGTACAGACAGTGATTTTTGCTTTTAAGTTAGGTTAAACATACAAATCAGAGTTGACTCATATGTAAACTACTACATGAGAAAAACCAAAAATACTCCTGCACTTGGACATAGAAGTAGGCTGTGAGCTTGTGCAGGTGCTGTCTAGGAGCAGTTCACAAGGGAAGGGCTACTTTCACATGGAAACTTCTCAGCCTGACTGAAATCTTCCCCCTTCTTCCCCCTAGTATTTCACAAAACTTTTTTTTTTTTTTTTTTACATATCACCTTTAAATTATTTTTCTACTACTGAAAAAGCTTCAGTTAGCCACACTGTAAACTTCTACAAGTTTATGATTCTCTTCTTCATAATTCTTATTTTGAAGTATACAGTGACATTTTATAGCAGCTCCGAGGAGAAGGACT